>NC_053027.1:93207443-93273763 GCF_003073215.2 Triticum urartu | reverse complement strand
CGCAATCCACTTGGAGACCGAAGATGGCATTCCGATGAGCAACTCCTGGAATATTGAACATCTTCGCAAGTTTTACCCCTAAGGCGCGGTTGCCGGAAGCCCCGGCAACCCCTGTTTCGTACTAGCCTTGCCGCCAAGGCATGTAACCCTATGTGCGGAGCCAGGTGTAGACCCTGTGCACAGTCAGGGAAAAGGAATCCCTTAGTATGTATAGTTTCCTATCAATTTCCATGTTTGTGTATATACGTATATGCATGCTTGTCCAGGGTACTGTACTGCTTTTTGATTCCAGTAAATGTTAGTGAACCACCGAGGTTCCGTGATTTTGTCCTCACTTCTTTCCCGCCACGGCAAGGACGCGCGATCTTGCCAAGGACCCGGCTCCGGCGAGAAGTTGAGAAGACCGCTCGGCAAAATGATCCCCGGCAAACCAAACAGATAAAGTTTACCTGTTACCCATTCGTATTCGTAACCTGCGACTTGTGCATTAGAAAACCTCGCCACTCGTCTTTAAGGACTCGGGGGCTCCCATTTCTGACTCGAACACCGCTTCAGTCAGAATGGCCGTGTTGACCCTTGTCAAAAAGAGGTGGACGGGGGGCTGGGCCCTTTGTCTGTAACCCGGCAGATGTGATTCTCCGGCAGGCGCAAGGGGCGCCGACAAGGTGGCTTGCCAGAAGGACTCATTTATCGACACTAAGGAGGCATTTTGCCTCCGCACGAACATACATGTGCACGAGTTACCGGCAGGACTAGACTTTTTCATTAATATGCTGATGCGAGTACAAAGGTAACATGATACAATCATGGGCTCGAGATATTACATTATATAGAAATTAAGATTTGGCAAGTGCCTGCAATTTAAAAAGAAAGATAGGTTCCCCGTGATCTCCGTTCTTGCCCCTTTCCTCCCAGGTGCGGTAGGTGAAGGCAAAAAGGAAGCAGCAGGGAACTCGCCGATGGAGAGCTTGATGAGGAAGACCCTCGGCAGGGCGCAGGGCCGAGGGACGGGGGGGGGGGGGGGCGGGGGGGGGGGGGGGGGGGGTCAGTTGGAGTCGGAGTCGGCGTCCTCCCGCTTGACTCCCTCGTTGTCGCTGTCCTCCTAGTCACTACCGCTCGAAGGAGGAGGTTTCACCGTCGGAGGATCTCTCCGCACAACACCTTAAGCGAGTTCCAAGAGCCCGAAGACCTTGACGGAGAGCAGGCCGTCATCCATCAATTTGAATTGGAGGACGAGCCCCTCCGACAGGCTATGGGCACGAGTGATAACCCACAAGTATGGGGGTCGCAACAGTTTTCGAGGGTAGAGTATTCAACCCAAATTTATTGATTCGACACAAGGGGAGCCAAAGAATATTCTCAAGTATTAGCAGCTGAGTTGTCAATTCAATCACACCTGGAAACTTAATATCTGCAACAAAGTATTTAGTAGCAGAAGTAATTTTTTTGGGTTTTGTAGTGATTGTAATAGTAGCAGCGGAAAAGTAAATAAGCGAAGAACAATATATGAAAATCTCATAGGCAATGGATCGGTGATGGACAATTATGTCGGATGCGATCGATCATGCAACAATTATAACATAGGATGACACAGAACTAGCTCCAGTTCATCAATGTAATGTAGGCATGTACTCCGAATATAGTCATACATGCTTATGGAAAAGAACTTGCATGGCATCTTTTGTCCTACCCTCTCGTGGCAGTGGGGTCCTATTGCAAACTAAGGGATATTAAGGCCTCCTTTTAATAGAGTACCAGACCAAAGCATTAACACATAGTGAATACATGAACTCCTCAAACTATGGTCATCACCAGGAGTGGTCCCGATTACTGTCACTTCGGGGTTGCCGGATCATAACACATAGTAGGTGACTATAGACTTGCAAGATAGGATCAAGAAATCACATATATTCATGAAAACATAATAGGTTCAGATCTGAAATCATGGCACTCGGGACCTAGTCACAAGCATTAAGCATAGCAAAGTCATAGCAACATCAATCTCAGAAAATAGTGGATACTAGGGATCAAACCCTAACAAAACTAACTCGATTACATGATAAATCCCATCCAACCCATCACCGTCCAGCAAGCCTACGATGGAATTACTCACGCACGGCGGTGAGCATCATGAAATTGGTGATGGATGAATGTAGATGATGACGATGGCGACGGATTCCCCTCTCCGGAGCCCCGAACGGACTCCAGATCAGCCCTCCCGAGAGAGGTTAGGGCTTGGCGGCAGCTCTGTATCGTAAAATGCGATGAATCCTTCTCTCTGATTTTTTTCTCCCTGAACATGAATATATGGAGTTGGAGTTGAGGTCGGTGGAGCGTCAGGGGGCACACGAGGCAGGGGCGCGCCCACACCCTCATGGACAGGGTGTGGGCCCCCTGACATGGATTCTTCTTCTAGTATTTTTTATATATTCCAAAAATAATCTCCGTTGATTTTCAGGTCATTCTGAGAACTTTTATTTCTGCACAAAAATTACACCATGGCAATTCTGCTGAAAACAACATCAGTCCGGGTTAGTTCCATTCAAATCATGCAAGTTAGAGTCCAAAACAAGGGCAAAAGTGTCTGGAAAAGTAGATAAACCTTTGCTTGTCCTCAAGCAATTCAGTTGATAAACTAAAAGTGATAAAGAAAAACTTTTACAAACTCTGTTTGCTCTTGTTGTTGTTAATATGTAAAGCCAGCATTCAAGTTTTCAGCAAAGATTATGAACTAACCACATTCGCAATAACATTTAGGTCTCATGTTTACTCATATCAATGGCATAATCAACTAGCAAGCAATAATAATAAATCTCAGATGACAGCACTTTCTCAAAACAATCATAATATGATATAACAAGATGGTATCTCGCCAGCCCTTTCTGAGACCGCAAAACATAAATGCAGAGCACCTTTAAAGATCAAGGACTGACTAGACATTGTAATTCATGGTAAAAGAGATCCAGTCAAGTCATACTCAATGTAAACTAACGATAATACATGCAAATGACAACGGTGCTCTCCAACTGGTGCTTTTTAATAAGAGGGTGATGATTCCACATAAAAGTAAATGGATAGGCCCTTCGCAGAGGGAAGCATGGATTTGTAGAGGTGCCAGAGCTCGATTTTGAAATAGATATGAATAATATTTTGAGCGGTATACTTTCATTGTCAACATAACAACCGAGAGATCTCGATATCTTCCATGCTACACACATTATAGGAGGTTCCCAAATAGAATGGTAAAGTTTATACTCCCCCTCCACCAACAAGCATCAATCCATGGCTTGCTCGAAACAACGAGTGCCTCCAACTAACAAGAGTCCTGGGGGAGTTTTGTTTGCAGTTATTTTGATTTGATTTGCATAAAGCATGGGACTGGGTATCCCGGTGACCAGCCATTTTCTCGTGAGTGAGGATTGGAGTCCACTCCTCTTGAGAATAACCCGCCTAACATGGAAGATACAGACATCCCTAGTTGATACATGAGCGATTCGAGCATACAAAACATAATGTTTATTTAAAGGTTTAGAGTTTGGCACATACAAATTTACTTGGAATGGCAGGTAGATACCGTGTATAGGTAGGTATGGTGGACTCATATGGAATAACTTTGGGGTTTATGGAATTGGATGCACAAGCAGTATTCCCGCTTAGTACAAGTGAAGGCTAGAAAAAGACTGGGAAGCGACCAGCTAGAGAGCGACAACAATCATGAACATGCATTAAAATTAATCAACACCGAATGCAAGCATGAGTAGGATATAATGCACCATGAACATAAATATTGTAGAGGCTATGTTGATTTTATTTCAACTACATGCGTGAACATGTGCCAAGTCAAGCCACTCGAATCGTTCAAAAGAGGATACCACCCTATCATACCACATCACAACCATTTTAATAGCATGTTGGCATGCAAGGTAAACCATTATAAGCTCCTAGCTAATTAAGCATGGCATAAGCAACTATAATCTCTAATTGTCATTGCAAACATGTTTCTTTCATAATAGGCTGAATCAGGAACGATGAACTAATCATATTTACAATTTCACTTGCACGACCGAATAGTGTGGATAATAATAATAATAGTGCACGTGCATTGGACTAAGATGGAATCTACAAGCATTCAATTCAAGAGAGAAGACAAGGTAATATGGGCTCTTTGTTAGATCAACAATAATGCATATAAGAGCCACTCAACATTTTCATCTCGACCCCCAAAGAAAAGAAACAAAACTATTTACACGGGAAAGCTCCCAACAAGCAAAAGAAGAACGAGAAATCTTTTCGAGTTTTGTTTTTAGTTACTACGACTACAGGCATAGAAAGTAAACTAACTAAAAGCTACAACTAATTTTTTGGTTTTTTCTTAAGGTTTATCAAACACACAAGAAGATAGCATAAAAAGGGAAATAAACTAGCATGGATATTACAATGAAAAAGTATGAGCACCGACAACTAGCATGAGTGTGTGAATAGGAATGTAATGTCGGTGAGAAATACGTACTCCCCCAAGCTTAGGCTTTTGGCCTCAGTTGGTCTACTGCCACGGCTGGCCTGGCGAATATCCAAAGTTGTAGTTGGGGTCGTATTGTGATGCAGTAACTATTGCCTCATGAGCTGCCACTTGGAGGTGAGCTGTCTCCGTCCTCCTCTTATACTCGTTCGCCTCCTCCCTGGTTATAACATATCTCCCCTTTGCCTGAAAGTCAAAGAAAGCAGGAGTAGGGAGAGCGACGTGAGAGATGCGTCGTTTGTCAAAGATTAGTCGGTACTGGAGGGACTGGTCGTTCCTCTCAACAAAGTGATGACGAACTATAGCATCATAATCTAGATAAGAAGGAGGCAAATCAATATTGTCTCCACGTATGGGTATCTCAAGAAAGTTAGCTATACGAGTTGCATAAATTCCACCAAAGAAATCTCCATGAATACTATTATTATGCCACCTACGTGCAACAATAGCCCCCAAGTTGTATTGTTTATCTCCTAAAATAGCGCTCCTAAGAACGCTAAGATCAAGTACACACATGTGACATGCTTCATCTTTACCATTTATGCACCTTCCTATGAAGAGAGCAAAATAATGTATAGCGGGAAAATGAATGCTCCGCATGGTGGCTTGTATTACATCTCTAGATTCCCCCATAGTTATACTAGCAAGAAAATCTCTATATTCAGATTTGCGAGGTTCACTAACATTACCCCATTGTGGGAGTTTACAAGCAGTGTTAAAATCTTCTAAGTCCATGGTATAAGATTTATCATAAAGATCAAACAGGATAGTTTGAGAATTGCGTGATGATGAAAATTCAAACCTTCTCACAAAGGAATCAGTGAGGTAGTGGTACTGACGGCACTTATCTGCCATGAAGCTCTCAAGATCGGCTTTACGCACATATGCTTCAAATTCCTCCTTGATTCCTGCTCAAAACATGAAGTCCTCTAACGAGCATTCACAAGGCCGCACTTGAGCATCCCTTGGTGGTTCATCGTCCGCATCACGTATTGCGGGTCTAGGTCCTTGCTTCCTTGAAGAACCACCTTGGTACATTTTCCTAAACATATTTATTCCTCTGAAAAATTTCTGAAATTTTCAGTAACTTCAAAATAAAAGTGAACCAAACTCAACAAAATTGATAGCAACTACTCCCACAAGTGCCTAAAGACTATATCATGCATTAAAACTACTTTTGACCATATAAATTTGACATGCAAGCTCAAGAACAGGGTCACCTAAGCAGAAAAAATTTGCAATGAATAAAGCACTAGAACAAAAACTAATTGGACCATTGGAGGAGTCACATACCAAAGAACAATCCCCCAAAGCAGTTTTGTGAATGGAGCTTTGAGCTAGGAGATCGAAAATGGCAGCAAGATGAGCTAGAACTCGTGCTTGAGGTGGTTGGTGATTTTTTTGGGATGAAGATGGAGTGTGTGGTGGCTGGAATAAGTGGATGGGACCCACGTGGGGTCCACGAGGCAGGGGGGCGCGCCCAGGGGGTGGGCGCGCCCTCCACCCTCGTGGGCACGTGGCTGCTCCTCCTGCTGTGTTTTCAGTGCCAGATATTCTCAAATATTCTAGAAAATATCATATTTAATTTTTAGGGCATTTGGAGAACTTTTATTTTTAGAGTATTCTTTATTGCACTGATAATTCAGAAAACTAATAGAAATTACTATTTTTCTTTATTTAATATAAATAACAGAAAGTAAAAATAGGGTACAAAGAGTTGTGTTTTCTAAATTCATCCATCTCATTCTTATCAAAAGGAATCCACTAACAAGGTTGATCAAGTCTTGTTAACAAATTCATTCTGAATAACATGGAACCGGAGAAATTTCGAATAACACTATGTTACCTCAACGGGGATATGCATGTCCCCAACAATAAGAATATCACATTTCTTCTTGACAATAGGAAGAGGGAATTCAAAACCTCCAATAGTAATTGTTGAAATTTATCCAATAGAATTGATACTGTGGACTTGAGGTTGTTTCCTCGGAAAGTGTACCATATGCTCATTACCATTAACATGAAAAGTGACATTGCCTTTGGTGCAATCAATAACAGCCCCTGCAGTATTCAAAAAGGGTCTTCCAAGAATAATAGACATACTATCGTCCTCGGAAATATCAAGAATAACAAAGCCCATTAAAATAGTAACATTTGCAACCACAACAGGCACATCCTCACAAATACCAACAGGTATAGCAGTTGATTTATCAACCATTTGCAAAGATATTACAGTAGGTGTCAACTTATTTAAATCAAGTCTACGATATAAAGAGAGAGGGATAACACTAACACCAGCTCCAAGACCACATAATGCAGTTTTGACATAGTTTCTTTTAATGGAGCATGGTATAGTCGGTACTCCTGGATCTCCAAGTTTCTTTGGTATTCCACCCTTAAAAGTATAATTAGCAAGCATGGTGGAAATTTTAGCATCCGGTATCTTTCTCTTATTTGTAACAATATCCTTCATATACTTAGCATAAGGATTCATGTTAAGCATATTGGTCAAACGCATACGCAAAAAGATAGGTCTAATCATTTCAGCAAAGCGCTCAAAATCCTCATCATCCTTTTTCTTGGATGGTTTAGGAGGAAAAGGCATGGGTTTTTGAACCCATGTTTCTCTTTCCTTACCGTGCTTCCTAGCAACAAAGTCTCTCTTATCATAACGTTGATTCTTTGATTGTGGGTTATCAAGATCAACAACAGGTTCAATCTCTACATCATTATCATTGCTAGGTTGAGCATTAACATGAACATCATCATTAACATTATCACTAGGTTCATGTTCATTACCAGATTGTGTTTCAGCATCAGAGATAGAAATATCGTTGGGATTCTCACGTGTCTCAACAACAGGTTCACTAGAAGCATGCAAAGTCCTATCATTTTTCTTTTTCTTCCTCTTAGAAGGACTAGGTGCATCTATAGTAGTTCTCTGAGAATCTTGCTCAATTCTCTTAGGATGGCCCTCGGGATACAAAGGTTCCTGAGTCACTTTACCTCCTCTAGTTGCAAATCTAACAACAAAGTCATTATTCTTACTATTCAATTCATTGAGCAAATAATTCTGAGCTTTAAGTACTTGTTCTACTTGAGTGGTAACCATACAATCATGTTTACTAATAAGTTTAAGTTCACCTTTAACACTAGCCATATAATCACTCAGGTGTTCTATCATATAAGCATTATGTTTCAATTGTCTACCAGCATAAGCATTGAAGTTTTCTTGCTTAACCATAAAGTTATCAAATTCATCCAAACATTGGCTAGCAAACTTAGCAGGAGAGATTTTAGCTTTATCATATCTATAGAGAGAGTTTACCTTTACTACCTGTGTCGGGTTATCAAGACCGTGTGTTTCTTCAATAGGTGATGAATTAAGACCATGTATTTCTTCAACAGGAGGTAAATTCTTAACATCTTCAGCTTTTATACCTTTTTCTTTCATAGATTTCTTTGCCTCTTGCATATCTTCAGGACTGAGAAATAGAATACCCCTTTTCTTCGGAGTTGGCTTAGGAGTTGGTTCAGGAAGTGTCCAATTATTTTCATTAGTCAACATATTATTCAATAGAATTTCAGCTTGATCAACTGTTCTTTCCTTGAAAACACAACCAGCACAACTATCCAGGTGGTCTCTGGAAGCATCGGTTAGTCCATTATAAAAGATATCAAGTATTTCATTTTTCTTGAGAGGATGATCAGGCAAAGCATTAAGTAATTGGAGAAGCCTCCCCCAAGCTTGTGGGAGACTCTCTTCTTCAATTTGCACAAAATTATATATTTCCCGTAAAGTAGCTTGTTTCTTATGAGCGAGGAAATATTTAGTAGAGAAGTAGTAAATCATATCCTGGGGACTACGCACACAACCAAGATCAAGAGAATTAAACCATATCTTAGCATCACCCTTTAATGAGAACGGAAATAATTTAAGGATATAATAGTAGCGAGTTTTCTCATCATTAGTAACACATGGTAGCTATATCATTTAATTTAGTAAGATGTGCCACAACAGTTTCAGATTCATAGTCATAGAAAGGATCAGATCCAACCAAAGTAATTATATCGGGATCAACTGAGAAATCATAATCCATATCAGTAATAAAGATAGGTGAAGTGGCATAAGCAGGATCATATTTCATTCTAGCATTCAGAGATTTTTCTTTCAGCTTAGCTAATAGTTTCTTAAGATCACTTCTATCATTGCAAGCAAGAAAGTCTCTAGCAGTTTCTTCATCCATAATATAACCCTCAGGAACAACAGGAAATTCATATCTAGGGGAGAATCTTCACCATCACTTTCATCAATATTATCAGTTTCAATAATTTCACTCTCTCTAGCCCTAGCAAGTTGTTCATCAAGAAATTCACCAACTGGCACAGTAGTATCAACCATAGAAGTAGTTTCATCATAAGTATCATGCAAAGCAGAAGTGGCATCATCAATAACATGCGACATATCAGAATCAATAGCATGTGTAGGTGTCGCAATTTTACTCAAAACAGAAGGTGAATCAAGTCCAGAGCTAGATGGCAGTTCCTTACCTCCCCTCGTAGTTGAGGGATATATTTTGGTTATTTGATCTTTCAAGTTATTCATAATGATAAGCAGATATAAATCCCAAGTGACTCAAAGAATAGAGCTATGCTCCCCGGCAACGGCGCCAAAAAATAGTCTTGATAACCCACAAGTATAGGGGATCGCAACAGTTTTCAAGGGTAGAGTATTCAACCCAAATTTATTGATTCGACACAAGGGGAGCCAAAGAATATTCTCAAGTATTAGAAGCTTAGTTGTCAATTCAACCACACCTGGAAACGTAATATCTGGAGCAAAGTATTTAGTAGCAATGTAATATGATAATAGTGGTAACGGTGGCAGAAGTAATATTTTTGGGTTTTGTAGTGATTGTAACAGTAGCAGCAGAAAATTAAATAAGCGAAGAACTATATATGAAAAGCTCGTAGGCAATGGATCAGTGATGGAGAATTATGTCGGATGCGATCGATCATGCAATAGTTATAACATAGGATGGCACAGAACTAGCTCCAGTTCATCAATGTAATGTAGGCATGTATTCCGAATATAGTCATACGTGCTTATGGAAAAGAACTTGCATGACATCTTTTGTCCTACCCTCCCGTGGCAGTGGGGTCCTATTGGAAACTAAGGGATATTAAGGACTCCTTTTAATAGAGTACCAGACCAAAGCATTAACATATAGTGAATACATGAACTCCTCAAACTATGGTCATCACCGGGAGTGATCCCGATTATTGTCACTTCGGGGTTAACGGATCATAACACATAATAGGTGACTATAGACTTGCAAGATAGGATCAAGAACTCACATATATTCATGAAAACATAATAGGTTCAAATCTGAAATCATGGCACTCGGGCCCTAGTGACAAGCATTAAGCATAGCAAAGTCATAGCAACATCAATCTCAGAACATAGTGGATACTAGGGATCAAACCCTAACAAAACTAACTCGATTACATGATAAATCCCATCCAACCCATCACCATCCAACAAGCCTATGATGGAATTACTCACGCACGGCAGTGAGCATCATGAAATTGGTGACGGAGGAAGGTTGATGATGATGGCGATAGATTCCCCTCTCCGGAGCCCCGAACGGACTCCAGATCATCCCTCCCGAGAGAGTTTAGGGCTTGGCGGCAGCTCCGTATCGTAAAACATGATGAATCCTTCTTCTGATTTTTTTCTCCCAGAACACAAATATATGGAGTTGGAGTTGAGGTCGGTGGAGCATGAAGGGGCCCACGAGTCAGGGGGGCACGCCCAGGGGGTAGGGCGCGCCCCCACCCTCGTGGACAGGGTGTGGGCCCCCTGACATGGATTCTTCTTCCAGTATTTTTTATATATTCCAAAAATAATCTCCATTGATTTTTAGGTCATTTTGAGAACTTTTATTGCTGCACAAAAATAACACCATGGCAATTCTGCTGAAAACAACGTCAGTCCGGGTTAGTTCGATTCAAATCATGCAAGTTAGATCCAAAACAAGGGCAAAAGTGTTTGGAAAAGTAGATAATACGGAGACGTATCAACGAGCGAAGGTCTTCCATCTACGGAGGAGATACATAACATGAGGGGCTGGGAAGTCGACGTCGACCTACATGCTGCCATTCCTGCAGCTCCTCATATGCAGCATCAAGTCCTGAGGCGGGTCTAGCTCCATATCCCGAGCAAACGGAGTGGGGAGACGAAGACGACCGCACACCGGCCCACGCAGCCTGATGTAGAACTCGCGGGGCTGGTCTCCGACATGGCCCTCCATTGGAGGAGGGGCCGCTGGCGGAGGCGAAGCCGGTGCGCCACCCCGTCCTCCTCTTCCCTGAGTGCCACGGCGGCCTCGGCCTCGCCCCCTCCCTCTTCCTCTCGCGGCCGGCTCCGCCACCACGATCTCTTTGGAAGGAAGGGCACGCTGTCGAGCGTAGGCCCTCGTCGCCGCCATCGGAGCACCAGCACGCCCTCTCGCCATGATGAAGGGAAGAAAGGAGTCGAGGCGGAGGAGATGAGCGCTGAAGGATCGAAGGACGCCGCCCCCCTCCCCTTCTTCTTATAAAGGGGCGGGGCTGAGGCTCGGCCGCCCCGCTCGACCAATCCGGCCGCCAAGGGGCACAGGGAATCGGGACCGACCCGCTGCTCCAATCAGCGGCAACCCAGTTTCCCGCCTCTATTTTATGGCCTGTGCCCTCCGTGTCCACCACCTACCCTCCTCGGGGCATAGAGGACACGTGGCAAGCGAACTAGAATCAAGAGGACGACTGAAGTGACCGCATTCCACCCCGTGACCGTGGGGCGCGGGCACCTTGAAGGCCGCGACCCGAGTCCACCTAGTGAATGAGCCGCGCCCCTGCGTTTTCCTCCCGTTTATGGGGAAGGCGCGGGCCACCTCTTTACCATTTACCATGATGTGATGCAGGAGGGCAGCAACCGCCCCATGCATGACCCCCACATCACGCACGAGCGCCCACATTGCGGATTCAACGCGGGTCATGGGGAAGTGCAACTGGCGAGGGAGTTACTGCGGTACAACTTGGCCCCGCATGCCCGCGCACCGTTTTGGGCCTAGCCCAACAACACGTCGCGCTTATGTATGGCCCAGCCCCGGGGGCTCCTGTCGGTGCACAAAAGGAGGGGTCCTATTTTGTACCCCTTTACTTGTGCGCGGGCAGTTGGAGCCGTGCCTGCGGCCACACCTAGCGGAGCAGAGGAAGGAAGCAAAGCCACAAGACAACCAGAGCAATGCCAAGCCAGAAACACGAAGAGCAGAAGGGCGAGGTGAGCTCCCCCGGCAGGGCCCTTGCCAGGGCGGCCTCCACAGCCCCGGCAAGAACCTTGCAGGGCAACTTGCCCAACACTAGCAGAGCCGCCACCCTTGAGCCCAAGAGTTCCAACACCATAAAACACTTTGGAACCGAGGCTCGGGAGGCACCTCCATGATGGCATGCAGATCTTTGTGGAGACCAGAAGCACACAAGACTAGTTGATAACCAGAAGATGACGATCCTCGGCAAGATCCTCACCAAGGATACCCACGAGACCCCCGGCAAGACCCTTGCCGGGGACGACCATGACGCCACTTCAAGACCCTTGCCAGGGCCCCAGCAAGACTCTTGCTGAAGACATCCGCGGGGCCACAGCCAGGCCCGCATCTGCCAAGACTCCACCACCGTTCCCATGCAGCTGCCAGCCCACTAGCTAGGAAGGCACCTGCGTGGCGACGTGCGGCCTTTAGGCCGACTCGGCAAGCACCTGCGTGGTGGCATGCAGATATTCATGAAGACTCTTCCACCGCACCAACTCAGTAGCTAGCCAGCATGGCGCTACACGCCTCGTCAGTGCGGACACACGTCGAAGACAGGCAAGGCGGCAACAGTTGGGAGGAGCTTCCTTGCCGTCCCTGATAAAGCTAGAAGGGCACGTTGGCAGCGCATTAAATGTGTTTGTCCTACGGTGCCAGGGGATAGACTCGACTATTGTATAGCTTTCCACCTCCTGTGTGACACTGTGCAGCCCCTTTGGCTATAAACAGAGGCCCACGACATACTGAGGGAGGATTCAGATTTTTTGGACCCTGCACGCCTTGTAGCTAGTCCAAGAACACCAGATAAATAGAACCCAACAGGAGTAGGGTATTACGCATCACTTGCGGCCCGAACCTGGATAATCCCCCTGTGTTGATCTCTCAATCCCGCTCTTTCCACAGCCCCGTGCCCGCCAACCGTAGCAAAAGGGATTCCTCGTGATCCCGTAGGTGTTGTTTCCCCCGACATAGTCTTTCTAGCATTTGATCAATAAAAGGGAGAGGGCAATGATCTTTTCTAGTAGCTTTATTTAATTTTCTAAAATCAATTACCATTCTATAGCCAGTGACAATTCTTTGCGGAATAAGTTCATTCTTATCATTAGGAACAACAGTAATACCTCCCTTCTTAGGGACACTACGAACATGACTTACCCATCTACTATCAGCTATAGGATAGATTATACCTGCTTCCAGAAGCTTTAGTATTTCAGTTCTTACCACTTCTTTCATTTTAGGATTTAAATGTAGCTGGTGATCAACAACGGGTTTAGCACCAGGTTCCATATTAATTTTGTGTTGACAGAGAGTGGGACTAATGCCCTTTAAATCATCAAGAGTATACTCAATAGCAGCTCAGTGCTTCTTTAGAACCTTTAATAATCTTTATTCTTCATGTTCTGAAAGGTCAACACTAATAATAACATGATATATCTTTTTCTCATCAAGATAAGCATATTTCAAAGTGTCTGGCAAATGTTTTAATTCAAACATAGGATCACCTTTAGGTGGAGGAGGACCTCCCAGAGTTTAAATAGGAAAATTGTGTTTAAGTAGAGGACGTTGTTCAAAGAAAATCTTATCTATTTCATTTCATTTCTTTCATGTATATGCATATCATTCTCATGGTCTAGAAATATTGTTCTAGTGTATCAGTAGGAGGTACAACAATAGAAGCAAGACCAATTATTTCATCCTTACTAGGCAATTCTTCCTTATGATGCTTTCTACTAAACTTAGAAAAATTAAATTCATGAGACTCATCACCAAAACTAACACCGACAGTTTGTTTCTCACAATCTATTTTAGCATTAACGGTGTTCAAGAAAGGTCTACCAAAGATAATGGGACAAAAGTCTTCTTGTGGGGAACCAAGAACAAGAAATTCAGTAGGATATTTATTTTCCAACACAAGACTTCAACATTTCTAACAATCCCAAGTGGTGTGATGGTGTCTCTATTAGCAAGTTTAATAGGAACATCTATGTCTTCTATCGCAGCGGGTGCTATATCATTCATAATTTCTTGATATAAGGTAAAAGTAATAGCACTCATGCTATCACCTAAATTACATAAACCATGATAACAGTGATCTCCTATCTTAACTAAGACAATGGGCATGCCAACAACGGGTCTATGTTTATCCTTTTCATCGGGTTTGGCAATTCTAGCAGCTTCATCACAGAAGTAAATAACATGCCCATCTATATTTTCAACTAGGAGAGCTTTAACCATAGCAACACTAGGTTCTACCTTGACTTGTTCATCTGGTTTAGGTGTTCTAATATAGATTTTATTGACCACAGTTGAAACTTTAGCATGTTCCTTTATCCTAACAGGGAAAGGTGGTTTTTCAATATAAGCAGTAGGAACAACTGGATCAACATTATAGATAATAGTTTCATCTTTAGCTATTCCTGGTTCTTTAATTTATTCTTTAATAGGTGGATGATATTTAAACCACTTCTCCTTAGGGAGATCAACATGAGTAGCAAACGATTCACAAAAGGAGGCTACTATCTTAGAGTCAAGTCCATATTTAGTGCTAAACTTTTGAAAAGCATCGGTATTCATAAAAGATTTAACATAATCATACTTAAGATTAATACCTGACTCTTTACCTTAGTCGAGTTCCCAATCTTCAGAGTTGAATTTAATTCTTTCTAAATATCCCACCAGAAATCAATAGTCTTCTTCATAAAGGAACCAGTACAAGAAGTGTCAAGCATGGATCGATCATCATGAGAAAGCCGAGCATAAAAATTCTGAATGATAATTTCTCTTGAGAGCTCATGATTGGGGCATGAATATAACATTGACTTGAGCCTCCCCCAAGCTAGAGCAATACTTTCTCCTTCACGAGGCCAAAAATTATATATGTAATTCCGATCAGGATGAATTAGATGCATAGGATATTTTTTTGGTGAAACTCCAATTTCAATCGATTCCAATTCCAAGATCCAATATATACCATGCCAATGCTTTTCCCTTCAAAGATAAAGGGAAAACCTTCTTCTTAGCTTCATCTCCGGGTAAACCTCCAAGCTTAAATAATCCACATATTTCCGCCACATATATTAAGTGCATATTAGGATGTTTGGTTCCATATCCCGTGTAAGAATTAGCTAGCAGTTCTTCTATCATACCCGAAGGAATTTCATAACCAATATTTTTAGTAGGTGCAGTAGGTTGAGGGGTGACTAACTGTGGTTCCGGTCGAGGTGAAGATACCCCGAACAAACCCCTCAAAGGATTGTTTTCCATAGTAACAAGTGATAGTAAATTTCAGCACATAATAATATTTTTTCCTTACCAAGAGCGCTTCACTCCTCGGCAACGGCGCTAGAAAAGAGCCTTCAAACGTATCTATAATTTTTGATTGTTCCATGCTGTTATATTATCTGCTTTGGATGTTTTATATGAATTTATATGATTTTTGGGACAAACCTATTAACCTAGAGCCCAGTGCCAATTTTTGTTTTTCCTTGTTTTTGAGTTTCGCAGGAAAGGAATATGAAATGGAGTCCAATTGACCTGAAACTTTACGACAATTGTTTTTGGACCAAAAGAAGCACACGGAGTACCGGAGATGCACCTGAGGAGTCCCGAGGCCTCCACAAGGGTGGAGGGAGCCCCCACCCCCTAGGGCGCGCCCTCCGACCTTATGGGCCCCTCGCGGACTCCCTTGACTTTTTCTTGATGCCAACACCTCTTATATATCCCCAAACCTCTAGAACAGAACCTAGATCAGGAGTAACGTCGCAGCAAGCCTTTGTAGTCACCAAAAACCAATCGGGACCCTGTTCCGGCACCCTGCCGGAGGGGGAATCATCACCGGTGGCCATCTTCATCATCCCGACGCTCTCCATGACGAGGAGGGAGTAGTTCACCCTCGGGGCTGAGGGTATGTACCAGTAGCTATGTGTTTGATCTCTCTGTCTGTCTCTCTCTCTCTCTCGTGTTCTTGATTTGGCACGATCTTGATGTACTGCAAGTTTTGCTATTATAGTTGGATCTTATGATGTTTCTCCCCCTCTACCTTCTTGTAATGGATTGAGTTTTCCCTTTGAAGTTATCTGATCGGATTGAGTCTTTAACGATTTGAGAACACTTGATGTATGTCTTGCATGTGCTTATCTGTGGTGACAATGGGATATTCACGTGATCTACTTGATGAATGTTTTGGTGATCAACTTGCGGGTTCTGTGACCTTGTGAACTTATGCATAGGGGTTGGCACACATTTTCGTCTTGACTCTCCGGTAGAAACTTTGGGGCACCTTTTGAAGTTCGTTGTGTTGGTTTGAATAGATGAATTTGAGATTGTGTGATGCATATCATATAATCAAACCCATGGATACTTGTGGTGACATTGGAGTATCTAGGTGACATTAGGGTTTTGGTTGATGTGTGTCTTAAGGTGTTATTTTAGTACGAACTCTAGGGCAGTTTGTGACACTTATAGGAATAGCCCAATAGACTGATCAGACAGAATAACTTTGAGGTGGTTTCGTACCCTACAATAATCTCTTCATTTGTTCTCCGCTATTAGTGACTTTGGAGTGACTCTTTGTTGCATGTTGAGGGATTGTTATATGATCTAATTTTGTTATCATTGTTGAGAGAAATTTCACTATTGAAAGTATGAACCCTAGGCCTTGTTTCCTGGCATTGCAATACCGTTTTCGCTCACTTTTACTACTTGTTACCTTGCTGTTTTTATATTTTCAGATTACAAAAACCTATATCTACCATCCATATTGCACATGTATCACCATCTCTTCGCCGAACTAGTGCACCTATACAATTTACCATTGAATTGGGTGTGTTGGGGATACGAGAGACTCTTTGTTATTTGGTTGCAGGGTTGTTTGAGAGAGACCATCTTCATCCTACGCCTCCCATGGATTGATAAACCTTAGGTCATCCACTTGAGGGAAATTTGCTACTGTCCTACAAAACTCTGCGCTTGGAGGCCCAACACGAGTCCACAAGAAGAAGGTTGCATAGTAAACATCATGACCCACAAGTATATGGGATCGGTCATAGTCCTTTCCATAAGTAAGAGTGTCGAACCCAACGAGGAGCAGAAGGAAATGACAAGTGGTTTTCAGCAAGGTATTCTTTGCAAGCACTGAAATTATAAGTAACGAGTAGTTTGATAGCAAGACAATTTGTAACGAGCAAGTAACGGTAACGGTAACAAAAGTGCAGCATGGTAGACCAATCCTTTTGAGGCAAAGGACCAAAACGGTCTCTTATTATAAGCAAGGCGTTCTTGAGGGTACACGGGAATTTCATCTAGTCACTTTCATCATGTTGGTTTGATTTGTATTCGCTACTTTGATAATTTGATATGTGGGTGGACCGGTGCTTAGGTGTTGTTCTTACTTGAACAAAACTCCTACTTATGATTAACCCCCTTATAAGCATCCGCAACTACGATAAAAGTATTAAGAATAAATTCTAACCATAGCATTAAACTTTTGGATCCAAATCAAGCCCTTACGGAATAGCGCATAAACTAGGATTTAAGCTTATTTCACTCTCGCAACTCATCATCTAATAACTAGTCCACAATGCATTCCCTTAGTTCCAAATATGGTGAAGTGTCATGTAGTCGATGTTCACACGACACCACTAAGGGAATCACAACATACATACTATCAAAACATCGGACACATATCAAGTTCACATGATTACTTGCAACAAGATTTCTTCGGTGACCTCAAGAACAATAGTAACTACTCACAAATGGTAATCATGCTCAAGATCAGAGCGTTTCGAATAGCATAATGGATCTGAACATATAATCGTCCACCAAATAAACCATACAGTAATCAAATACAAGATGTAATCAACAATACTAGTCAACCACAAGTACCAATCTATAGTTCCGATACAAAGATTGAACACAAGAGATGAACTAGGGTTTGAGAGGAGATGGTGCTGTCGAAGATGTTGATGGAGATTGCCCTCCCCAAGATGGGAGAGTTGTTGGGGATGATGATGACGATGATTTCCCCCTTCGGGAGGGAAGTTCCCTCGGCGGAATCGCTTCGCCGGAGGGCAAAAGTGCTCCTGCCCAAGTTCCGCCTCGAGACGGCGGCGCTTCATGCTAAAAGTCCTCTCCTTATTTTTTTCTAGGTCAAATTGACTTATATACCAGAAGAGGGGCACCAGAGGTGGGCCGAGGAGGGTACAACCCACCAGGGTGCGCCTGGGCCTCCTGGTGCGCCCAGGTGGGTTATGCCTACCTGGTGGCCCCCCTCTGGTACTTATTGGATTAAATATTTCTTATATTCCATAAAAATTCCTCATAAAGTTTCAGCTCATTTGGAGTTGTGCAGACTAGGTAGCCTGACGTAGCCTTTTCAGGTCCAGAATTCCAGCTGCCAGTATTCTCCCTCTTTGTGTGTACCCTGCATATTATGAGAGAAAAGGCATTAGAAATACTCCAAAAAACATTATTATACATAAAACAATATAAATAACAGTAGGTAAACATGATGCAAAATGGAAGTATCAGTTCTTGCAGGCCAAGCCCGTAACCCTGAGCGCTTTTACATCGTCGGTGGTTTCCACCGTAGCGAACTTGTAGTCGGTGCTGTTGACATTCCTGGTGAAACGGTCGCAAGGCTCTGTGGCCATGCAGTAGTGGTAGATGCGGGCATGATGGTGCATGCACAACTGGGCGACAACAACCTTCTGATCCATGTTGTGACAACTGCCGGTGTACTGGAGGTCGATGCCGACCACCTTGTACTTGTCTCGAGCAAGCAACTGCTCAACGGTGTTGATGTAGTCGTCCACCATGGTCGGGTCGATGGTGTACACCACCGAGAGATCCTTCTTCCTCACATGGGTCACCACTTTATGCTTGTCAAACTCCATTGGAGCGCTGCTAGATATCCCGTCTCTATGTGTTGTCGTGGGTGTGCTTGTTGTGTTGTGGGGCGCGATCGAAAGGTTGAAGAGAGTAAGGATATAATGGCCGCGGGAATTAAAGGGGAAGCCGGATGGCCTAGAATATCGGCATGACCAGATGGCAGTTCCGATTTGCAGGGCGTAACTCCATCGTGCCACACATAACTACATCGCGTGGCAATGCGCGCGGTGCAACCGCGTGCATATGGGCCCCCCAATGTGATCGTGCGCAGGCCCGACCGCTCGCAGAGCGCGCGTGGAGGGATGTGAGCAGAACGCTCCCCGGTCGCCTCAACGGCGAGCAACCATATATATGCATATAGCAGTTGAACACGCAAGGAAAAGCTGTCCACAAGCCGAACGTGACGACGGACGCGAGCAAAGCACGACACGGCGCCTAACGACGAGAACATCACGCTGATACGTCTCCATCGTATCTACTTTCCCAAACTCTTTTGCACTTGTTTTGGACTCTAACTTGCATGATTTGAATGGAACTAACCCGGACTGACGCTGTTTTCAGCAGAATTGCCATGGTGTTATTTTTGTGCAGAATAAAAAGTTCTCAGAATGACCCGAAACTTTCACGGAGATAAGTTTTGGAATTAATAAAAAATATTGGCAAAAGAATCAACAGAAGGGGGCCCACACCCCATCTATAAGGGTGGGGGGCGCGCCTGTCGGATTACGGGTTCCGGCAAACCCTTGTGAGGTTCAAACTCTAGGGTGCGCATGAAGAACACTCTCTTCCTAGCTCGCTCGCTCAACAATCCCACAGCCTAGCTCGAAGGACCCAAAGAACAAGAGACACGGGGGGTTTATACTGGTTCGGGCCACCTTGCGGTGTAATACCCTACTCTAGTGTGTGCTGGATTGCTTCGAGGGGCCGAGGATGAACTAGTACAGTGGATGAATGGCCTCAGGAGGTGAGGTGCTCTTGGGCTCGATGAGCTGATGTGTGTGAGGATGTTCTCTCTCTTCTCCATCGCTACGGTGATGGCTAGGTCATATTTATAGTGGCCTTGGTCCTCTTCCCATATGTTAGGCGGGAAGGGATCCCACAACGACCAAGTTTGAAGGGGGACAACTAGTACAAGCTATCCTGACAAAAGGTGGTCTTCGCCTGCCAAAGGCTCTAGTGGTGGTGCTACTGTGGGCTCCGTGATGACCTTCATCCTGCTGTCCTAGCGGTCTTGGTCTTGTTGCACCGATATGGAAACCTTTGCCTGATGCATCGGGACCCCGCGCCTGCGCTTGCCTCCTTAGCACCAAAGAGGAAACTACTACACTGCGTCTGCTGGCGCCCGCCTGGCCTTGGTCATCATGGCTCACGTCACGTGAACCTCGCGAGATGCCCCTTGCATAGATATCTCCGCTCCTCGGGAGTCGGCTTAGTGAGGCTACCCCCAGGGAGGTCTTGGTGTCGTCCGCCTTGCGAGTCTTGGCCCCTCGCGAGGGTCTTAGGTGGTCGCTGTTGAGGCTGGGCCGTACCAGGCCGTTGGTGGAGCTATGCCTCGGGCCGCAGGCAGGCAAGTCTGGGCACCACCGGTCCCAGAACATCGACAGTAGCCCTCGGGCCCAAGGCGCGCTCGGACTTTGCTTCAAGGCGTAGCCAAAGGGCAAGTGCGGAGCGCCGCGGGCTCCAACCACCTGCGGCCTTGATTGACACGTGGCGATTGGTGGGACGCAGGCGCCGTCGCTTCCCCTCGTGGACTCGGCAACCGTTCTCACCTGACAAGAGGCTGGCACACGCTACAGAGTCTTCATTGCCTTCCTTCATCTTGCTCCATATCCCCTTCTTCTCACCCTGAGAGACTCAAGATCTGCCAGGACTCCTCCCCAAGCTTGCAGCCGATGGCATCCGACAAGGCGAAGGCCGCGTGCTTGCCCTCCTGGTACGAGCCCGCCATGAGCGCGCCCACGGTCTCAGAGAAGAACCTCGCCACCGCGCTCCTGGTGACGGCGGGCGACAGTAATGAGGGAGGAGAGACTGCGCTTCGGGTTGGCTCCGCCGAGCTGGAGGCTTCGGGCAGTTCCGTCTATCCATTTTTCTGGCACAACATCTTCGCGGGGCTGATCCCCCTTCTCTGATTTTTTCTATGCTGTCCTCACCCATTATAATTTCCATGCCCTCCATCTTCATCCCAACTCTGTCCTCCTCCTGTCAATCTTTTCCTTTTATTGGGAGGCATTTGTGGGGGTGATGCCATCTGTGGTGCTGCTTAGCCATTTCTTCGACCTCCGAAACAAGGAGGGCCAGTGCTCCAGGCGCGCCAACTTCACCGTGGCCAACGGGACCAACGCCATCTCAAGAGCTGGGAAGAAAGTTGAGGGCTTCAGGAACAAGTGGGTCCTGATGGACGCCAAGTGCTCCTACCCTCTGGTGGTGCTGTCAATGGGGATGCCTTCATCTCACAAGGGATGGCTTAGCGTGAAGCTTGCCGACCCCCGGGCGAAGCAGGTGTTGGAGAAGATGGCGGCCGACCTGAAGCCAGATGACCGGAGGGCGGAAAGGCTGATGGGGGCCATGATCGTCAAGGAGTTCTTATCGTAGCACTTGGCTCCGCTCCAGGCGCGCTCGCGCCCCTTGTGGAGGCTCATGGAAGAAGGAGGTGACCTCCGCCTGTGCCCGGACGCCTTGTTTGACGAGGAGCTGGACAAGACCCTCCATTTCCTGGCCGGGGAGGACCAGGGGTACCCGCCTGATACCATCTTCCGTTGTACCATCGCCCGGACGGGGCGTAGGTCGCCGCCGCCATGCCTGTCTTCAACGAGCGCGGTCTTGAGCCGCCGGTACCTACCTGGCCTCGGTGGTGGCAGCCCGGGTGATGGTGTCCTCCGGCGAGGAGGAGAGGCCTGACTTGGAGGCAACCCAGGAGGGAGCAGGGAAGACTTCTCCTCCTCGCATGGTGGATCTCCTCCGCACCTTCCTTGACGATGGCAAGGCCGGCGACCATCCGGTGGGGGAGTCGTCGAACCCCGCCTGGGTCACAACGAGGTCCGGGGGCACCCCTCCGAGGAAGCCACCAACCGGGGTCCCGAAGAAGAGCAAATCGGCATTGATCTCCTGAGACGACGCTCCTGCTCCATCGCCAGCCGGCGCTGCTACGGGTCCGACAGCCGTGCCCTTGCCTACCCCTGGGGCTCGCGTGCCAGTGTCCCAGGCCGCGAAGCCTTCGGGCTTGGTGCTTCAAAAGAGGACAAGGGCGTACGCCGCCATAGACCAGTAAGCGCTCCATCCTGATCCTCTGTTCCTGTCCTTGGCGTAGTTTCTTGATGTCTCCCTTTGTGAAACACTCACGATGCGGTTATATCTCCCACGTGTCGGAGCACGACTTAGAGGCATAACCGCATAGTAGGCATGTCGCAAGAGGGGTAATCTTTACACATCCCATGTACTGAATAAGATAGAGATAAAGAGTTGGCTTACAATCGCCACTTCACACAATACATGAATATAGCATTACATCATTAAGAATTCAATCAAGGTCCGACTACGGAACCAAAATAAAAGAAGACCACCCCTAATGCAAAAGATCCCCAATCGTCCCGACTGGGCTCCACTACTGATCAACTGGAAACGAAACAACACAACGAACACGATCTTCATCAAGCTCCTCCTTGAGCTCGGTTGCGTCACCAGCACGGTTATCATCGGCACTTGAACTGTTTGGAAGTAACTGTGAGCCGCGAGGACTCATCAATCTCACACCCGCGAGATCAAGACTATTTATGATTATGGGTAGGAAAAAGGTAGTGAGGTGGAGCTGCAACAAGCACTAGCATAAATGGTGGCTAACTTACGCAAATGAGAGCGTGAAGAGAAGCAAAGCACGGTCGTGAACTAGAAGTGATCAAGAAGTGATCCTGAAACTACTTACGTTCAAGCATAACACAAGAGCCGTGTTCACTTCCGGACTCCGCCGAAAAGAGACCATCACGGCTACACACGCGGTTGATGCATTTTAGTTAAGTTAAGTGTCAAGTTCTCTACAACCGGATATTAACAAATTCCCATCTGCCCATAACCGCGGGCACGGCTTTTGAAAGTTCAAAACCCTGCAGGGGTGTCCCAACTTAGCCCATCACAAGCTCTCACGGTCAACGAAGGATATTCCTTCTCCCAGGAAGACCCAATCAGGCTCGGAATCCCGGTTACAAGACATTTCGACAATGGTAAAACAAGACCAGCAAAGCCACCCGCTGTGCCGACAAATCCCGAAAGGAGCTGCACATATCTCGTTCTCAGGGCACACCGGATAAGCTAAGGGTACAGGAGCCGACGTAACCCAAGTTGCCAAGGGATGGCCCTGCAAGGTGCTCTAGTTTGGACCAACACTCAGAGGAGCACTGGCCCGAGGGGTTTAAAATAAAGATGACCCTTGAGTCTGCAGAACCCAAGGGAAAAAGGCTTATGTGGCAAATGGTAAAACCAAGGTTGGGCCTTGCTGGAGGAGTTTTATTCAAGGCGAACTTTCAAGGGGTCCCATTATAACCCAACTGTGCAAGGAAGGCAAAATCAAGGAACATAACACCGGTATGACGGAAACTAGGGCGACAAGAGTGGAACAAAACATCGGGCATAAGGCCGAGCCTTCCACCCTTTACCAAGTATATAGATGCATTAATTAAAATAAGAGATATTGTGATATCCCAACATATCCATGTTCCAACATGGAACAAACTCCAACTTCACCTGCAACTAGCAACGCTATAAGAGGGGCTGAGCAAAGCGGTAACATGGCCAAACAACGGTTTACTAGGAATGGTGGGTTAGAGGCTTGACATGGCAATATGGGATGCATGATATAGCAAGTGGTAGGTATCGCGGCATAGCAATAGAGCAAGCAACTAGCAAGCAAACATAGAAGTGATTTCGAGGGTATGGTCATCTTGCCTGAGATCCCGCAAGGAAGAAGAATGAGACCATGAAGAAGACAAGCAGACGTAGATTAACGGATCCTCACAACTCCAGAACGAAACCGAAGCTAACACGAGAAGTAACCCAGAAAGAAGCAAACAACATAGTAAGCAACCATCACATAACTATGGCATGATGCACAACCAAGTATGATGCATGTCCAGTTTAAAGAGGCATGGCATGGAAAAGTGCACGAGAAATTCTACAAATTAAGTGGAGCTCAATATACAACGAGTTGCATATTGATGAAACACCATGTCACTTATTTAGTTCTCTCTCGTTTAGGTACCCAACAATATTAAATGTTGTTAAACATGGCAAGAGGTGGAGCATAGGAAAACTACTTATCTAGGCAAGTTTAAATGAGGCTGGAACAACAACCAACAAGTCCGGAAACTCCTCATGTTCATATTTTAAGGTTTGGTACTGTTCTGCCCTAAACCATATTTTAGAGTTGTTAAACATGCAAAGTGATGCCACCATGTTAAATAAGGCATTTTTCTACCCCATTTACATATAAAGTTTATTAAAAACCGAGCTACGGTTATTAAGTTATGAATTAAAGCATTTTAACATGGCATATGGACAAAATTACACAAACACCATTTTAAACATTTTAAACATAGATGAAAGTTTGATATTATTAAACTAGACAAAATTCTAGACATTTTACATATAAAGTTTGTTTTAAACCTATGCACGGTTAATTAGTTAGGATATGCATGAAGTGCAAGGGGGTTTCTGCAAAACTGGCAAAACCTTGGTTAATAGACAAATTCGCCGATCTGAAAAAAATGCAAGTAGGCATCTAAATGCAATGAAACGAACATGCTACAGCACCCAAACATGACAACAAAATACATGGCAGGGATGCACACAAGATGCTTAACAAAAGTCTAGCACTGAGCTACGGCCAAATCATCCATTAACAGGTTCAAACAAGCATGGCAACAATGCAAATGACAAACAGATCTCAGACTTAGTGAAATTAACACTTGTCTGGAATTTCAGATCATATAGCCCTCTTTGGAGCAACAAAACAACATGCTACAGGACCTGAACATGACAAAGAAAGACATGGCATGGAGCTACTCAACAAGCTTAACAAAAGTCCCTTAGTGACCTTGAGCCAAAAGGGATCACAAAATATACTAACAAGCACACGAACATAGCAAAAACATAATCAGTTTCAGACTTAGTGAAAACTGGGACATGCTGAAACATAACTCACGAAGGCATGTTTACGAGCTCGATGCACTCACCAAGGTGCAAGTCATGGCAACACAAGCATACACCCATCAATAAGGCACAAAATGCAAGCTAGATATGGCAAAAACAATGGCATATCATGCACGGATCAACTACAATAACAACGGCAAAATCGCAAACAAGTTGACGATCTGCCCAGATTTGCAACGAAGCAAAAGTAGAGCTCGATTGACTCAAGCTAGGGTGCTCCATAATTGCAAACAAAGACATGGATGGATAGAGCACTACAATATTAACAAAACTCCCTTACTGATCATCCTCAAAAGAGGCACGGATCACTAGGAAACAACATGAAAATATGGCATCATGAACTAAACAATCCCAGGACTTAGTGAAACTACTAAGTCCCTGAAAACAGAATTAGCAAGTGCACCTCTTTGCAAGCTTGCACAAGTCACCACACACATCCTAAAAATACATGGGTTGCACCTCTGGAAAGATGACAAAACCCTTAACAAAACATATGTAGAACTCACGGGCATATCTTGCACACATTAATCATGGCAAAAATGACAAAAGTGCTAAACGGAGTAACAGATCTGACAACCAACTCAAGTAGCCCTCTTCTAACAGAATTTCGGGCATCAAGATGAGCTCAAATGAAAATGATGCAATGGAATGAAATGATGTACTCTCTGAGATGAACATTTTGATATGCTATACGCATGAATCGGAGCTACGGATGCAAAGTTACGGAGCCGCGAACAGAAGCACTTGGATCTGCAAATCTCCGGGACATAGTGAAATTATACCCTCTAGAAACTGGACGGGGTGAAGCGGGACGAGGAGATCCGGGCGGAGATGACGGCGTTTGGATCGCTGAACTGGTGGATTTGGTCCACCCGACCAGATCGGATCCGGCCGGAGCTCCGGCGAGGCGAGGTCTCCGGCGAGCGGCGGACGGCGGGCGGTGCGGGCGGCGCCGGCGACGCGGTGGCGGAGGCCGGCTACCGGCAAGGCGGCGGGGAGAGCGGGGCCAGCTCGGGAGGCGCAAACGGCGAGGGAGCTCGCTGCGGCAGAGCTCGCCGGCAGTGGGGAGAGCGGCGAAGGCGGCGGGGCACTCGGGCGGCGCGGTGACGGAGTGAGGAGTGCGGGCCGGGAGGGCCCGCGGCGGGCCAAAAAATTTAGCTCGCTCTTGTCCTCTTCGAGCCCTTGAGATATGATGAGTTCTACAACATGGCACTGAAGCAAGAGGCTGCTCAGTTGAGGTGTGACGATTCCAAGAAGCGAGTCAGAGATGTTACTCCTTCTTCCTCTACTCAAGTGGCCAAGCAGCAGAAGTTTTGGCTTCCTCCTCCTCCATTCCATCAGCCGTTTCAGCAGAAGAGCAAAGGTGGCAGTGGTTCTTCCCACCCACCCAACCCTGACTTTCAGAACAAGACTTCGTCTCAAGCTCCAAGATCGAGTGCTCCGTATCACCGTCCGCTTTCAGAGGTCACGTGCAACAAGTGCCAACAGAAGGGTCACTATGCCAACAAGTGTCTCAACCAGAGGCGTCTTCCTCCTCCTCCTCCTGTCAGATCGACAAGTACAGCTGTGGTCAAGCATAACCCCAAGCATGCCAAGGTCAATTTGATGAATGCAGCTCAGGCAGAGGACTCGTCAGATGTGATCATGGGTAACCTTCCTGTTAATGATATTCCCGCAAAAGTACTTTTTGACTCTGGTGCATCGCATTCCTTCATGTCATTCCCATTTGCATCGGAGAACAATTTTAGTACTAAGGCTTTACCTAGAGCTATGCAAGTCGTCTCTCCGGCTAAGCGTCTGAGTTCTAGTTTGATGGTTCCGGATATTTCTATCTTGATGGGTGATTTCAAATTTCTGGCTTCTCCAATGGTTCTTGGTAACTCGGATATATATCTTATTCTCGGGATGGATTGGCTTTCTAAGGACAAGGCTCAGCTTGATTGTGCAGCCAGGCAGATTCAATTGACTCATTCGTCTGAGGATGTAATTGTCTTTGACACTCGAGATAATTCCATCCGTCTGTTTTCTCTCAATGAGAAGGGTGAATTGGATGCCATCTCTCAAATTCCAGTCGTTTGCGAATATCAAGATGTCTTTCCAGAAGAGCTCCCAGGAATGCCTCCGCACCGGCCAGTTGAATTCGTTATTGATCTTGAGCCTGGTACGGAACCTGTGTGCAAACGTCCTTACAAGCTCAGACCTGAAGAGTTGAAAGAGTTGAAGAAGCAACTCGATATGCAAGAGAAAATGGGTCTCATCCGGCCTAGTTCTTCTCCGTGGGGTTGTGGTGTTCTTTTTGTGAAGAAGAAGGATGGAACGGACTGACTTTGTGTTGATTACCGTCCAGTGAACAAGAAGACCATCAAGAACAAATACCCACTTCCCAACATCAATGAGCTATTCGAACAACTCAAAGGTGCCCAAGTATTCTCCAAGCTTGATCTTCGTATGGGTTATCATCAGATTCGCATTCGTGAAGAAGATATTCCCAAGACAGCATTCAGAACAAGCTTTGGTTCATACGAATACACTGTCATGTCTTTTGGCCTCGCCAACGCTCCTCCGATGTTCTCTCGCATGATGAACTTCATCTTCAACGCCTACACCATTGACTCCGTTTTGTTCTATCTCGACGGCATTCTGGTTTTCTCCAAGAACAAGGAAGATCATGCCAAGCACTTGCGTTTGGTTCTCGATAAGCTCAGGGAACATCAGTTCTACGCCAAGTTCTCCAAGTGTGAATTTTGGCTTGATGAGGTTCTTTATCTTGGTCATATCATCTCTGCCAAGGGCATTGCCGTGAATCCTGAGAAGGTGTCTGCAATTGTGAATTGGGAACCTCCTCAGAACGTGAAGCAACTCCGTAGTTTTCTCGGTCTCGCAAGCTATTGCCGAAGATTCGTTGAAAACTTTTCTAAGATCGCGAAGCCTCTCTCAAATCTTCTCCAGAAGCACGTCAAGTACGTTTGGTCTCCAGAGTGTGATATTGCTTTCAACACTTTGAAAGAGAAATTGATCACCGCTCCAGTTCTGACTCCACCTGATGAATCCAAGCCGTACGAGGTCTTTTGTGATGCCTCTCTCCAAGGTCTTGGCGCAGTTTTGATGCAAGAGAAGAAAGTTGTTGCTTATACATCTCGCCAGATGAAGCCTAATGAGAAGAACTACCCCACTCATGATCTCGAGTTGGCGGCAGTTGTGCATGCTCTTTTGACTTGGAGACATCTTCTATTTGGAAGAAAAGTGGACATTTTCACTGATCACAAGAGTCTCAAGTACATATTCACTCAGCCTAATCTCAACCTCAGGCAAACTCGATGGGTCGAAATGATTCAAGAGTATAATCCAAGTATTGAGTATACTCCAGGCAAGGCCAATGTGATCGCTGACGCTTTGAGCAGGAAAGCTTACTGCAACAGTATGATTATCAAGCCTTATCAACCCGAGCTTTGTGAAGCTTTCCGCAAACTTAATCTGCAAGTTGTTCCTAGAGGTTTCCTCACCAACCTTCAAGTCTCTCCTACCTTGGAAGACCAGATTCGCCAAGCCCAGCTTCTCGATGCTATGGTGAAAAAGGTGAAGATTGGGATTGCCAAGAGTCAGTCCAAGTACAAGTGCTACCGCCTTGATGACAAGGATACTCTCTTCTTCGAGGATCGTATTGTTTTGCCCAAAGGTGAACTTCGTTAAGTGATCATGAATGAGGCTCACAATTCTCTCCTCTCCATCCACACTGGGAGCACGAAGATGTATCAGGACCTTAAGCAAGCTTATTGGTGGACTCGAATGAAGCGCGAGATCGCTCAATTCGTGAATGAGTGTGATGTCTGCAGAAGAGTGAAGGCAGAACACCAAAGGCCAGCTGGTCTCCTCCAACCTCTTGCCATTCCAAAATGGAAGTTTGACCACATTGAAATGGACTTCGTGACTGGGTTTCCAAAGTCCAAGCGTGGCAATGATGCTATATTCGTTGTCATCGACAAACTCACCAAAGTGGCTCACTTTCTGCCTATCAAAGAGTCGATCACTGCAGCTCAATTGGCGGAACTCTATACCTCTCGAATTGTCTCTCTGCACGGTATTACTCAAGTGATCTCTTCAGACCGTGGCAACATCTTTACCTCAAAGTTTTGGGATTCTTTTCAGAAGGCCATGGGCACCAACATCTGCTTCAGCACAGCTTTCCATCCTCAAACTAGCGGTTAAGTTGAGCGTGTCAACCAGATTCTTGAAGATATGCTCAGGGCTTGTGTGATCTCCTTCGGCATGAAGTGGGAGGATTGTCTTCCTTATGCTGAATTCTCCTACAACAACAGTTTTCAAGCAAGTTCGGGCAAGGCCCCTTTTGAAATTCTGTATGGCAGGAAGTGCCGTACCCCTCTCAACTGGTCTGAAACCGGTGAACGTCAGCTTTTGGGTAATGACTTAATCATAGAAGCAGAAGAAATGTGCAAAGTCATTCGTGATAACCTCAAAGCAGCTCAATCCCGTCAGAAGAGCTACTATGATAGTAAGCACCGTGATTTGGCTTTCGAGAATGGAGATCATGTTTACCTTCGCGTCTCTCCTATGAAAGGTACTCGTCGCTTCGGTATCAAAGGGAAGCTTGCCCCTAGATACGTGGGACCTTTCAAGATTGTCAGCAAGAGAGGCGACCTCGCCTATCAACTCGAGCTTCCTTCAAACTTTGCAAATGTTCATGACGTGTTCCATGTCTCTCAGCTTTGGAAGTGCTTCAAGACTCCTGACCGCATCGTTAACTTCGAGGACATTGAGCTCCAAGAAGATCTCTCTTATCGTGAGCACCCAGTTACTATTCTTGAAGAGACTGAACGCAAGACTCGCAACAAGTCAATCAAATTTCTCAAAGTCAAGTGGTCACACCATTCCGACCGTGAAGCTACCTGGGAACGCGAGGATCAGCTCCGTTCTGAGTACCCGGCGTTCTTTCAGTCCTAGATCTCGGGACGAGATCCTTTCATAGTGGTGGAGTGTTGTAACACCCCGGATGTAACTTTCCCTATTTGTACTCCAACTCTTGCCGTTTCCGGTGTTAAGTTATTTTATTTTCTCGGGTTCGGGTCTTTGTCTCCGTGTGTTGTTGTCGTTGTCATGCATCTCACATCATGTCATCATGTGCATTTCATTTGCATACGTGTTCGTCTCATGCATTCGAGCATTTTCCCCGTTGTCCGTTTTGCATTCCGGCGCTTCGTTCTCCTCCGGTGGCCATTTCTAGCTTTCTTTCGTGTGTGGGGATTAAACATTTCTGGATTGGACCGAGACTTGCCAAGCGGCCTTGGTTTACTACCGGTAGACCGCCTGTCAAGTTTCGTATCATTTGGACTTCGTTTGATACTCCAACGGTTATCCGAGGGACCGAAAAGGCCTCGTGTGTGTTGCAGCCCAACACCCCTCCAATTTGGCCCAAAACCCACCTAACTCTGCTCCATGTCATAGAGCGTTCGATCACGATCGCGTGGCCGAAAACCGCACCTCATTTGGACTCTCCTAGCTCCCTCTAGGCCTATATATACACCCCTCCGTTTTCGGATCTTCGTCCTCCCCGAAACCCTAAAACTGCACCTTCCCGCCGACGGACACGTCCGATTCGGGCCGGACGTGTCCGCCACGGCCCGCCGCCCACGTGGCGCCTCCCCGTTGGCTGCGCCCGCCGCCTCCACCGCCAGCCCGCCGTGGCCCGCGGCCGGCCCTCCCCGGCCCGCGCCCTCGCGCCTCCCTCGTCCCCGCGCCCGGTGGCCGGCGCCGTCGCGCGCCGTTGCCGGCCCCGCCGCACCGGCCGGTGACCGCCGCCTCGCCTCGCCGCCCCCGCCACCGACCTCGCCCGCGAGACGGCCGCCGCCGCCCGCTTCGCCGCCCGCCGCCACCGACCTCGCCGGCGCCGCGGCCGCCGCCCGCCACCACCAGCCGCCCCGGCCTCGTCCCCGACTCCGGCCGGCCCAACTCCGGCGACTCCTCCGGCCGTCGATCCTCGGGCTCCGTGCGATCCAGATCTGGATCGAAGCTACAGTAAACCCTAGGAGAGGTTGATTTTTTTGCTAAGTCCCGGAGATTCCTGATCCAAGTTGCTACGTTCGCAGCTCCATAACTTTGCATCCGTAGCTCTGATTCATGCATATAGCATATCAAAATGTTCATCTCAGAGAGTACATCATTTCATTCCATTGCATCATTTTCATTTGAGCTCATCTTGATGCCCGAAATGCAGTTAGAAGAGGGCTACTTGAGTTAATTGTCAGATCCGTTACTCCGTTTAGCACTTTTGTCATTTTTGCCATGATTAATGTGTGCATGCTATGCCCGTGAGTTCTTCATATGTTTTGTTAAGGGTTTTGTCATTTTTCCAGAGGTGCAACCGATGTATTTTTAGGATGTGTGTGGTGACTTGTGCAAGCTTGCAAAGTGGTGCACTTGCTAATTTTGTTTTCAGGGACTTGGTGATTTCACTGAAGTCCTGGGATTGTTTATCTCATGATGCCATATGTTCTTGTTGTTTCCTAGTGATCCGTGCCTCTTTTGAGGATGATCGTTAAGGGAGTTTTGTTAATATTGTAGTGCTCTATCCATACATGTCTTTATTTGCAATTATGGAGCACCCTAGATTGAGTCAATCGAGCTCTACTTTTGCTTCGTTGCGAATCTGGGCAGATCGTCAAATTTTTTGCGATTTTGCCGATGTTATTGTAGTTGATCCGTGCATGCTATGCCATTGTTCTTGCCATTTCTAGCTTGTATTTTGTGCCTTCTTAAGGGATGTATGCTTGTCTTGCCATGAATTGCACCATGGTGAGTGCATCGAGCTCGTAAACATGCCTTCGTGAGTTATATTTCAGCATGTCCCAGTTTTCACTAAGTCTGAAAACTGATTATGTTTTTGCTATGTTCGTGTGCTTGTTAGTATATTTTGTGATCCCTTTTGGCTCAAGGTCACTAAGGGACTTTTGTTAAGCTTGTTGAGTAGCTCCATGCCATGCATTTCTTTGTCATGTTCAGGCCCTGTAGCATGTTGTTTTGTTGCTCCGAAGAGGGCTATATGATCTGAAATTCCAGACAAGTGTTAATTTCACTAAGTCTGAGATCTGTTTTACCATTTGCGTTTTTGCCATGCTTGTTTGAACCTCCTAATGGATGAATTGGCCATAGCTCAGTGCTAGACTTTTTTTAAGAATCTTGTATGCTTCCCTGCCATGTATTTTGATGTCATGTTTGGGTGCTGTAGCATGTTCATCTCATTGCATTTAGATGCCTACTTGCTGTAAATCGCAGACCGGTGTCATATTTGAATCGCTTGCCATTTCCAAACTGTAACCCCGATTCCGGCGTTCTTTATATCGTTTTCAAGCGATTTCATCTCATATTTCTAGTGGCACACTTGGATTTCCAAGTTGAGGCCAGCTTCATGCATTTCCTTTCATATCTTGCATTTTGCATCCCGCATCGCATCCCGCATAGCATATCATCTTTGCATCGTGTTGTTTGAGTTTGCACGTGGTTGATTGTATCCTTGTTGCTTGTTTGTCTTGTTTGGGTAGAGACGGGAGACGAGTTCGCTAACGAGGAGCCCGTTGAGTTTGCTTTTGAGGATCCAGTCAACTCTGACAACTGTGCAGGCAAGATGATCATACCCTCGAAATCACTACTATCTTTGCTATGCTAGTTTGCTCGCTCTTTTGCTATGCCATTGCTACGATGCCTACCACTTGCTTGCAAGCCTCCCAAAATTCCATGTCAAACCTCTAACCCACCATTGTCCTAGCAAACCGTTGATTGGCTATGTTACCGCTTCGCTCAGCCCCTCTTATAGCGTTGCTAGTTGCAGGTGAAGATTGGAGGCCGTTCCTTGTTGGAACATCTTTTATTTACTTGTTGGGATATAATTATATTGCTATGTTATCTTAATGCATCTATATACTTGGTAAAGGGTGGAAGGCTCGGCCTCTCGCCTAGTGATTTGTTCCACTCTTGCCGCCCTAGTTTCCGTCATATCGGTGTTATGTTCCCGGATTTTGCGTTCCTTACGCGGTTGGGTTATAATGGGAACCCCTTGATAGTTCACCTTGATTAAAGCTTTTCCAGCAATGCCCAACCTTGGTTTTACCATTCGCCACCTAGCCTCTTTTTCCCTTGGGTTACCAGAGCCCGAGGGTCATCTTATTTTAAACCCCCCCCGGGCCAGTGCTCCCTCTGAGTGTTGGTCCGAACTGAGCTGCCTGCGGGGCCACCTCGGGGAAACTTGAGAGTTGGTTTTACTCGTATCTAGTCTCATCTGAGTGTGCCCTGAGAACGAGATATGTGCAGCTCCTATCGGGATTTGTCGGCACATTCGGGCGGTGTTGCTGGTCTTGTTTTAACCTGTCGAAGTGTCTTGAATTACCGAGATACCGAGTCTGATCAGAACGTCTTGGGAGGAGGTTTATTCTTTCGTTGACCGTGAGAGCTTGTCATGGGCTAAGTTGGGACTCCCCTGCAGGGATTGAACTTTCGAAAGCCGTGCCCACGGTTATGGGCAGATGGGAATTTGTTAATGTCCGGTTGTAGATAACTTGAACCTTAACTTAATTAAAATGAATCAACCGAGTGTGTTACTGTGATGGCCTCTTCTCGGCGGAGTCCGGGAAGTGGACACGGTGTTGGAGTAATGTTTGCGCAGGTTGCTCTCTAGTTTCTCGTTCGCGCCTTGCCTCCTCTTCTCGCTCTCTTTTACGAATAAGTTAGCCACCATATATGCTAGTCGCTTGCTGCAGCTCCACTTATATTTACCTTGCCATACCTATAACCTTAAATAGTCTTGATCGCAAGGGTGCGAGATTGTTGAGTCCCTGTGGCTCACAGATTACTATTACACCAGATGCAGGGCCCGATGATTCCGCTCCAGGAGACGCGTATGAGCTCAAGTGGGAGTTCGACGAAGACTCTCAACGTTACTACGTTTCCTTTCCCGATGATCAGTAGTGGTGCCCAGTTGGGGGTGATTGGGACCGTGTCGCATGTTGGGTTCTCTTTTATTTTGGCGCCGTAGTCGGGCCATGAGTGTTTGGATGATGTAATGTTATTAATGTACTTGATTGACGTGGCGAGTGTAAGCCAACTATGTTTCCCCCTTTTTATTATCCTATTACATGGGATGTTGTGAAGATTGCCTAACTTGCGACATATGCCTTCAATGCGATTATATCTCTAAGTCGTGCCTCGACACGTGGGAGCTATAGTCGCATCGAGGGTGTTACACCTTGGTTAATAGACAAATTCGCCGATCTGAAAAAAATGTAAGCGGGCCAAATCTGGATGGCCCGATAGCAGGGAAAAAAAGGCAGGGCGCTCCGGGGTGGCCTCACCCATGGGCCTTGGCCCGGTCGATGGAAGTAGCAGGCCGACGGGTCTGGCTGGGCCTTGGAGGCTGCTGGGCTAGGTGCTGTCGACGCTGGAGGTCAACGCACCGCTGGAATGGGTGAGCAAGGCAGAGGGTGGCGGGCGCGGGCCACGTGAGGCAGGGGCGCCTCATCCTCCCCGTAGAACGAAGTAGAGGAGGGGCTGGGAACCTCCATCGCTGCATGAAGAGAGCCCCCGACGAGTAACGGGCAGCTGACGGCAGAAGCGAGGCGGGGTTTGGTCACCGGTGACGGATCCAGGCCCGATCCAGGCGGGCGCGGCGGCAAGGCTCCGGACGGCGGCCGGAGATCCATGGCGGGGTCCCTGTCGGCGACTTGATCAAACGGGAGAGGAGACCGAAGTTTAGAGGAGCAGGAGAGTCAGGAAAACGGAAAAGGCACGAGGCAGGGAACCTGCTGGTCCGGCGGCGGCGTCCTAGTGGTTGAGGCCGCCGACGATGAGCGAAAGGCAACACTGCTCCCGATCCATCCTGGATCGAGGTACATGACGAGGGGACAGGGCGCTCAGGACTGCTGCTGATGCTCTTCGGCGTGCGGGCGCGAGGAGGTGCGAGCATTGAACGTCTCCAGGAGCGCGAAGACGAGGTGGACATGAACTGCTGCTGCCGCGGCCTGCAGTTTGTCGGGCGAGGAGATCGAGGAACGGAGCATGATGGTTGGTCGGACACGGAAAACAGAGAAGAGACAGTGCGGTGGTGGCAGCTAGGAGGATCCCTAGGGATTATGGATTGGTCCGATGATTGCACTGCTATTTATAGTAAGTGGGTGTGGGTAGGGTTATCTCGTCCCTCCGATCGTAATCGGACGATCTCGGATAAATGTGTTAGGGAGCCCAATTAAGAAAACGGAGATGTTTTGTAGACGTTTGGGGATGATCCGGATCCAACGGTGACGACTGTCCGGGTCGGGTTCGGGTAAGTTTCGGACACGCGCGAGGGGTCGATGCACTCTGCAAAGTGGGGTAGGCTGGCCTGTCGGTTGGCAGTGGACTGAGAGGAGAGAAGAGAAAGTGGCCCGGCAACAGTTTTCGGAGACCGAAAACGTCCGACGTTTGACCGACTATAATGTCGCTATAGTTATCAGTTGGGGCATCAGACGATCTCCGAATGCGATGAAACTTGACAGGCGGTCTATCTACACTATAATAAGACCACACGCCAACTTTCATCCCATTCCGAGAACATTTTTCGGCCACTTATAAAATACTATTTCGGACATGCCGCGGGCGAGTGCAAGGGTGTCTGGACTCAGAACAGACAACGGAAGGAACGGGGAGGCCGGGACGGATGCAAGTTTTGAAAACATGCAGATGCAATGCAGATGATGACATGGCAAGATGCAACACGCAAGCGAATGACAAGGCAACAACATCGAATAACTTGAAGACACCTGGCGCAACGGACTCGGGGCATCACAACACTCTAGCACTACGAGAGGATCTCGTCCCGAGATCTAGGATGGCACCAGAGGGAAACAGAAGTGGAAGAGAAGAGGTAAAACTAAATTGCTTCTTTGACCAATGAGTGAAACCAAAGAACCTTAAGAGGTTGAACAAATTGAAAGAAAGAATACAATGAAGATGAACGAAGTTGAAAACACTCCATTAGGAAAAGAGGAACAAGGAACATTACTAGAACCTTGTAGGTTGAAATACATAAGAAAAGGGTTGCAATGGACAAGAAGTACATGCAAGCACTCTGGTAGAACAAGATGTACAAGGAACGATAAGGATCAATTACTACAACACTCCGTTTAGAAATGGAAGGCATAGAATATGAACTTGGCAAAACGAAAGCACTTGGATGAGACTCCAGTTATAAGAGGAATGATAGACACAACACTCCGGTTAAAACAAGATAGAGAAGGGAAAATAATATATAATTTGGACAACACTCCAACTGTAAATGGAAGGAATGGAACATGAATTTGACAAGATGAGAGGATATTTGAATTGAGGACACGATACTCTGGTTAAATGGATAAGCACGAAAAGAACACGATCCTCGCAATCCGAGATAATGAGTCAAAAGAGCAACATCACAATGCCTCCGGAAGCAAGAAATACTGGAATGAAATGAACGAAGGGAAACAAGATCTTGAGAGAGCACGCTTACAACAAATGCTAGAACGGAGTTGTTGGGAAAAACCAACAACGAAAAGAATAAGCTTGTTGAGGTCTTAAGGAAAACATCTCAAAAAAACTTGAGGTGAAAACCTACCACAAACGAAAACAATTGCTTGCTTGATAGCGACGGAGAGATGAAAACATCTTTCATCTCGAGAATAGGAGGGAACTTGGATCATCGATAAACACCATAAATAGCAACATTCCCAGTGGAAGGCTTTAGGTGAAATCTATACCAAGATAACTCCAAGGAAGAAGGTGATGGGTTTAAATATCCCATTCCTGAACTTGTGAATCATGAAACACACAGAAATTGTCAAAAATGACATAGCACCATCTCAAAAGATAAGGTAGAAAGAATTGCACTTCACAATGCAAGATGAAGAATACTTGAAGTATAGCTTGGCGGATCATAGCTTCGAGAGAACTCTTGATGAACAATTGAAGAATGAAAATAATCCTTGACGAACCACCATGTAGAACCTCTGTGAAGAACTCCGGTAATAAAAGGATGACCAAACGAAAGGAAAGAGAAGTTGAAAACACAAAGTGAAGCCTTGTAACGATTTGGATGGATCTTCGCGACGATATAATTGAGAGAGCTTGGAACTCCGAGAAAACAAAAGATGAAACAATTGAAACCGAGAATTTACTCATCGTGACAAACTACGGAAGATGAATCCAACATCTAGAAGAAGCAAGAATAATAATTATGTTATGTGTATCCTTCACCAATTTAAATTGATGACAAGCAACGCATTTGGCATACTACTTATTCTCGTAGAAAGGATTAAGATAGATATAGCGTAATCTTGAGAAGGTCTTCAACGAGCCACCGGTAGGATTGAACCAACGAATAAATTGATATGATAACGAAGGAAAAGAAATCTTGAACGAACCACCGTAAGAATTGAAAATGAACGAAGAAAAGGGATGAATCAACGATAAGAATTAGCAAATGAACGAAGATACATGGGAGAGTTTAGATATAAGAGAAGGAAGAGATCATGAACTAATTAGAGGATATTTGATCGATGCACTGATAAGATTTGGAGAACGATAGCTAAACGCTGAGAATGAATAATTCTGAGATGATGGGCTTTGTAGAAACAAACTGAAAAGACTCCTTAATTGCTTCGGGTGGGTGAAAAGAATTCTCAAAATCGAAAGCAATTATGAGAGGATGGCAATAAGCTAGAACCATGAATCTTGAAGAGAATGGAGCAAGATTGAGAGAAAAATCTTCTTCGGTCTTCAAATCCGAGAATGACGACGAGAAACACGAGCATGAGTTGTTGAGATACTCCGGGATGACGAATAGAAAGGTTGAGCCAATGGTGAAAAGAATTAGACCAATCTTGGGGAAATACATATGACTGATGATAATTCATTCTTACGTCAAACTTGGAGAAATTTGAGAATAGCGCCTGTAAAAATTAGAAGAGTCAGGTAAGATCCTGGGAAAAGACCTGTGGGTTAGGGCCCACTCACAAGAAACACCATTGAACGATTACTTGAAAAGGAGATAGCACCGGTTGAAATAAACGGCTTGAATGAGATAACAACCTTGAAATAGGTTGAACGGATCTTGAATGACAAAATAAGCCTTCTAAGATATCTTCAGCACTCCGGAACAATTGAATAGCGAGAAGTGGATGATTAAGAGGTGCACCGGCATGAGAAAACATTTGGAACGAGGAAAAGATATGATCGACAAAGCTTGAATTGAATCCACCGGAGAAGAAAAGAGAACGAAGAATAATAAACTTGAAGCTCCGTTAGTATATTCTTGAGAATCGCCGGATAAGAACATTGAAGGAAAAGAATGAAGAGACTTCACATGAATAAAAGGATACTTGATTAAGAAATCTGAGTCCTTGAAGAAGAAGGGTGGGAGGGTGGGTAAGACAAAGGCAACTTGGGACGGATGAAACAAACATCGTTGAGAAGAACTGATAATTGATCTTGCGGATGTTGAAATGATCGGATCCACTTGAAGAGAGACACACTAGTTCAGAAGAAATTGAGATGGAAAACTCGAAGATCAAGAAGGATTAGTACTCGCATAGTAATATGAGAACACCACTTAGGAAAGGTATGGAATCAACACTTGACATTGAGGCAACTCGAATACCACAACTCAAAACAAAAACAAAGGACTGGCTTGCAGAAAAGCCGGAACAAACATATGATGAAGATTTCGTCCGAAGTTTTCGTGGTGGGGCCCACACGGGCTCGATCGTACATCACCATCATGTACAATGCAGTGCACATGACATACGAAGCGTCCCCGAGTCAGCATAGCCAAGGACTCTTTAAGACACAACGAGACCACTGTAAAACCAATCGTGGATAGGCGGACCACTAGACGTCGAACCCCAATCTCATATCATGCATCTATTGGAAAGATATCCTAGGAGCTACTTGAATTCCCACTTATAAACTCCCGAAACTTCCCGGTTATGCAATCAGGTGTTGGGGATACAGGGGAAGCATAATATCTCACCCAAAACTAACAAATCCTACATCCAGCTGTATCCATCCTTCAACAAATAACCAAGAAACCTTCTGAAATCGTTTACCTCAACCTTCGAAAAGCATCCGTTATACGAGTTATGGCAATACTCCCGAACTCCCGCCCCAGTACTGGGTGGCGTCGAGGTTATCTCACCAACAACTGCATAAAAGAGATTTTCGATGTCGGCGAAACTTAGGTATTCCAGAACAGCAACGATAAAATTGTGACGACAACACCTCGGAGCTCAACTCCCCGGGACATTGCCGCAACCCCTAAATGTCAGGAGGCACCAAGAACAATGTTCTCGTCACAAAACCATCGGAACGATTCCAAGATACCCGCGTGATCCTCAAAAAAATTTCGTGAAATTTGAGAAGAGAATAGTCAAAACTCTACGTCAGGAGGCCTCACCAGAGCGACGAAGGGACTGAGGAGTGAAAAGAATCCTACTCTCCGATATATATAATCCTAAGACTCAAAACATTTTTCTAGACTCAACAACGCCAGCGATTCGATCAAGCAGGTAGCTCCTAAGTCGGGGATGGCTCTGATTACCAACTTGTAACACCCACGATGCGGCTATATCTCCCACGTGTCGGAGCACGACTTAGAGGCATAACCGCATAGTAGGCATGTCGCAAGAGGGGTAATCTTTACACATCCCATGTACTGAATAAGATAGAGATAAAGAGTTGGCTTACAATCGCCACTTCACACAATACATGAATATAGCATTACATCATTCATAATACAATCAAGGTCCAACTAAGGAACCAAAATAAAAGAAGACCACCCTAATGCAAAAGATCCCCGATCGTCCCGACTAGGCTCCACTACTGATCAAATGGAAACAAAACAACACAACGAACACGATCTTCATCAAGCTCCTCCTTGAGCTTGGTTGCGTCACCTGCACGGTTATCATCGGCACCTGAAACTGTTTGGAAGTAACTGTGAGCCACGAGGACTCAGCAATCTCACACCCACGAGATCAAGACTATTTAAGCTTATGGGTAGGAAAAAGGTAGTGAGGTGGAGCTGCAGCAAGAACTAGCATAAATGATGGCTAACTTACGCAAATGAGAGCGAGAAGAGAAGCAAAGCACGGTTGTGAACTAGAAGTGATCAAGAAGTGATCCTGAACTACTTACGTTCAAGCATAACACAAGAGCCGTGTTCACTTCCCGGACTCCGCCGAAAAGAGACCATCATGGCTACACAAGTGTTGATGCATTTTAGTTAAGTTAAGTGTCAAGTTCTCTACAACCGAATATTAACAAATTCCCATCTGCCCATAACCGCGGGCACGGCTTTTGAAAGTTCAAAATCCTGCAGGGGTGTCCCAACTTAGCCCATCACAAGCTCTCACGGTCAACGAAGGATATTCCTTCTCCTAGGAAGACCCGATCAGGCTTGGAATCCCGGTTACAAGACATTTCAACAATCGTAAAACAAGACCAGCAAAGCCACCCGCCGTGCCAACAAATCCCGATAGGAGCTGCACATATCTCGTTCTCAGGGCACACCGTATAAGCTAAGCGTACAGGAGTCGACGTAACCCAAGTTGCCAAGGGATGGCCCTGCACGGTGCTCTAGTTTGGACCAACACTCAGAGGAGCACTGGCCCGGGGGGTTTAAAATAAAGATGACCCTTGAGTCTGCAAAACCCAAGGGAAAAAGGCTTAGGTGGCAAATGGTAAAACCAAGGTTGGGCCTTGCTGGAGGAGTTTTATTCAAGGCGAACTGTCAAGGGGTTCCATTATAACCCAACCGCGTAAGGAACGCAAAATCAAGGAACATAACACAGGTATGATGGAAACTAGGGCGACAAGAGTGGAACAAAACACCAGGCATAAGGCCGAGCCTTCCACCCTTTACCAAGTATATAGATGCATTAATTAAAATAAGATATATTGTGATATCCCAACATATCCATGTTCCAACATGGAACAAACTCCAACTTCACCATCAACTAGCAACGCTATAAGAGGGGCTGAGCAAAGCGGTAACATAGCCAAACAACGGTTTGCTAGGAATGATGGGTTAGAGGCTTGACATGGCAATATGGGAGGCATGATATAGCAAGTGGTAGGTATCGCGACATAGCAATAGAGCGAGCAACTAGCAAGCAAAGATAGAAGTGATTTCGAGGGTATAGTCATCTTGCCTGAGATCCCGCAAGGAAGAAGAACGAGTCCATGAAGAAGACAAGCAGACGTAGATGAACGGATCCTCACAACTCCGGAACGAAACCGAAGCTAACGCGAGAAGTAACCCGGAAAGAAGAAAACAACATAGTAAGCAACCATCACATAACCATGGCATGATGCACAACCAAGTATGATGCATGTCCGGTTTAAAGAGGCATGGCATGGCAAAGTGCACGAGCAATTCTACAAATTAAGTGGAGCTCAATATGCAACGAGTTGCATATTGACGAAACACCACGTCACTTATTTAGTTCTCTCTCCTTTAGGTACCCAACAATATTAAATGTTGTTAAACATGGAAAGAGGTGGAGCATAGGAAAACTACCTATCTAGGCAAGTTTAAATGAGGCCGGAACAACAACTAACAAGTCTGGAAACTCCTCATGTGCATATATTAAGGTTTGGTACTGTTCTGCTCTAAACCATATTTTAGAGTTGTTAAACATGCAAAGTGATGCCACCATGTTAAACTAGGCATTTTTCTACCCCATTTACATATAAAGTTTATTAAAAACCAAGCTACGGTTATTAAGTTATGAATTAAAGCATTTTAACATGGCATATGGACAAAATTCCACAAACAACATTTTAAACATTTTAAACATAGATGAAAGTTGGATATTATTAAACTAGACAAAATTCTAGACATTTTACATATAAAGTTTGTTTTAAACCGATGCACGGTTAATTAGTTAGGATATGCATGAAGTGCAAGGGTGTTTCTACAAAACTGGCAAAACCCTGGTTAATAGACAAATTCACCGATCTGAAAAAAAATGTAAACGGTCCTAATCTGGATGGCCCGATAGCAGGGAAAAAAGGTAGGGCGCTCCGGGGTGGCCTCACCCATGGGGCTTGGCCTGGTCAATGGAAGCAGCAGGTCGGCGGGTCTGGCTGGGCCTTGGAGGTTGCTGGGCTAGGTGCTGTCGACGCTGGACGTCAACAAACCGCTGGAACGGGCGAGCGAGGCAGAGGGTGGCAGGCGCGGGCCACGCGAGGAAGAGGCGCCTCGTCCTCCCCGTAGAATGAAGCAAAGGAGGGGCTGGGAACCTCCATCGCTGCATGAAGAGAGCCCCCGACGAGGAACGGGCAGCTGACGGCGGAAGCGAGGCGGGGTTTGGTCGCCGGTGATGGATCCAGGCCCGATCCAGGCGGGCGCGGTGGCAAGGCTTCGGATGGCGGCCGGAGATCCATGGCGGGGTCCCTGTCGACGACTTGGTCAAACGGGAGAGGAGACCGAAGGTTAGAGGAGCAGGAGAGTCAGGAAAACGAAAAAGGCACGAGGTAGGGAACCTGCTAGTCCGGCGGCGGCATCCTGGTGGTTGAGGCCGCCGGCGACGAGCGAAAGGCAACACTGCTCCTGATCCATCCTGGATCGAGGTACATGACGAGGGGACGGGGCGCTCAGGACTGCTGTTGATGCTCTGCGGCATGCGGGCACGAGGAGCTGCGAGCGTTGAACATCTCCGGGAGCGCGAAGGCGAGGTGGACACGGACTGCTGCTGCCGCGGCTTGCAGTTTGTCGGACGAGGAGATCGAGGAACGGAGCGCGATGGTTGGTCGGACACGGAAAACAGAGAAGAGACAGTGCGGTGGCGGCGGCTAGGAGGATCCCTAGGGATTAGGGATTGGTCCGATGATTGCACTGCTATTTATAGTAAGTGGGTGTGGGTAGGGCTATCTCGTCCCTCCGATCGTAATCGGACGATCTCGTATAAATAGGTTAGGGAGCCCAATTAACAAAACGGAGATGTTTTGTAGACATTTGGGGATGATCCGGATCCAACGGTGACGACTGTCCGTGTCGGGTTCGGGTAAGTTCCGGACACGCGCGAGGGGTCGATGCACTGTGCAAAGAGGGGTAGGCTGGCCTGGCGGTTGGCAGTGGACTGAGAGGAGAGAAGATAAAGCGGCCCGGCAACAATTTTCGGAGACCGAAAACGTCCGACATTTGATCAACTATAATCTCGCTATAGTTATCCGTTGGGGCATCAGACGATCTCCGAATGCGATGAAACTTGATAGGCGGTCTATCTACACTATAATAAGACCAGACGCCAACTTTCATCCCATTCCAAGAACATTTTTGGGCCACTTATAAAATACTATTTCGGACGTGCCGCGGGCGTGTGCAAGGGTGTCTGGACTCAGAACGGACAACGGAAGGAACGGGGAGGCCGGGACGGATGCAAGTTTTGAAAACATGCAGAAGCAATGCGGATGATGACATGGCAAGATGCAACACGCAAGCGAATGACAAGGCAACAACATCGAATAACTAGAAGACACCTGGCGCAACGGACTCGGGGCGTCACACTTTGCACTGCTAGGACAACATCGGTGGTGAAGAAGAAGAAGGAGGCGACCACAGCCTCTGAGGCCCAGCAACCAGCTGCTGCCGTGCCTCCTCCGGCATGGAGGGATAGCGATGGCTCCCGAGCCTCAGCGCCAGGTCATCCTCGTGAGATCTAGAAGGCCGTCATCAGGAGAAGGCGATTTCTGCAGCCAAGCTGACTCTTGAGGCCTTCGCCCCCAGCTCACCTGTTGAGGTCACGAAGGCTCAGGAGTCCTGGCTCCTTTTGCCGCCGCAAATCTGTAGACCCTAGCATTGATGCCACTTCTTCCCCCTTCCGTCGCACCACTGGGCCGTGGTCTCCCTGCTTTGGCTGATATCCTGGGAGACGCCCTTCTCACGCTGACCCAGCTTCGCAACGACCTTCAGGGTGCTGACAGCCGGCTGGCGTCGGGGCGACTGGAGTTGATCGCAGGGTGGCTACGATCCGATGCGTCTGTGAGGGCGACATGGGGTCATGCCCTGGCAGCTTCTGAGCAGGGTAAGCGGGCTGCTGACCTAGCCGCAGCCGCCCGCGAGGTGGCATTGAAGGATGCCGAGGCCGCCAAGGAGCGCTGCCAGGCGGCGGAGGCCGAGATGAAGACCCTGCGCAATGAACGTGCCACCGAGGCTCGTCAGCACGAGGCACGGGAGGAGAAGCTGAAGGCTCGAGAGGACGTGGTTGATGGCCATGACGCCGAGCTGGAGCAGCTAGCGCGGGCGCAAGCCGCGGAGCGCAACCGCCTGGAGAAGCTGAAGGAGGAGGTGGAATGTAACACCCCTAGTGTCATGCTGCAGCAACACTCTATGATTAAGCTAATCATTTTACAAAACAATTCTTGATCACCTCGATTCAAATATCCTTTGAAATTTCCACTTTCAAATCAAATTCAATTTGCAAGTGAAATATGGAGTTGCACAGAAGTTGCTGCAAAATAGTTCATCATTTAGCCAAAATTTCATAACAAATGATTGTTAAGGAAAACATCATCACCTCCAAGCCAAGATGGACTATATCAAATAAAACAGTGCCTTTTCAGCATTTTCAAATGCTATTATACTTGTGAAAAATCCAAATGGATTCAATTGCCCCTCAAACTTTTTATGGCAGTGCCAAACAGTACAAGGAATTTAAGTGGCCTAGTCCCACAATTTTTCGAAGTATTTTGGTAGCCCAAACTTTACCCTAGTTTTCTCTGTTTTAAATAAATAGAAAAAAAGAAAACCAGAAAAGAGTAAGGGCCTACTTGTCCTCTGGCCTATGGCCCAGTTTATCTACTCCTCATCTCCTTTCTCCTGTACACAGGGGAGGGCGTGTCTCTCATCCACCAGCACCCTGGCCGGTGCCACACATCGAGCATCCCGCGGATCCCCTGTTGGATAAGAACATCACCCGCGAGACCCCAGCAACCCTAGTCACTTTCCCACCTCTCCATCGACTCCCACACTCGAATCCGAGCTCGCCATATGCGTCCATGGTCGCACCGCCATCATAACCGTGGCCACCGGCCACCGCTCGCTGTTCCAAGGAGTCCAAGAGCCCTGACAGGTTCTTCGTCGACAACACCACCAGATCAAAGCCGGGGAGCACTTGCGATAACGCTCACTTCCGTTCTCTTCGTCCGCGTCCGTCTCATCCCCCATGTCGATCCATGTCGGTGTCAAAACCGGTGGATCTCAGGTAGGGGGTCCCGAACTGTGCATCTAGGCCGGATGGTAACAGGAGGCAGGGGACACAATGTTTTACCCAGGTTCAGGCCCTCTTGATGGAGGTAAAACCCTACGTCTTGCTTGATTAATATTGATGATATGGGTAGTACAAGAGTAGATCTACCATGAGCTCGGAGAGGCTAAACCCTAGAAGCTAGCCTATGGTCTGATTGTATGTTGTGGTTGTTGTCCCCTGCGGACTAAAACCCTTCGGTTTATATAGACACCGGAGAGGGTTAGGGTAACACAAGGTCGGTTACAAAGGAGGAGATATCCATATCCGTATTGCCTAGCTTGCCTTCCACGCCAAGTAGAGTCCTGTCCGGACACGAGACGAAGTCTTCAATCTTATATCTTCATAGTCTTACAGTCCATCCAATGGAGATAGTCCGGCTGTCCGGAGACCCCCTAATCCAGGACTCCCTTAGTAGCCCCTGAACCAGGCTTCAATGACGATGAGTCCGGCGCGCAGTATTGTCTTCGACATTGCAAGGCGGGTTCCTTCTCCGAATACATCACAGAAGAATTTGAATATGAGGATAGTGTCCGACCCTGCAAAATAAGTTCCACATACCATCGTAGAGAGAATAATATTTTCGCAAGTCTAATTTGCTGACTTGTTTTGACAGTATGACATTATGTCATGGCCCGGTGATTATTTGAACCGTTTCCTTTAACTAGCCCCGCAAATAACGCGAGGCAGTTTTTTGACATGTCTTGTCAAAGCAGAGATCGTGTCCCCTTATCACGGGATTCTCATCAATACGGGCGTGGGTAACCCAACCGCACCATCGATTACGGCGCTTGGGGGATAAGTGAGTTTTACCAGGCTAGTGGGGACGCTTAGTTTCGTCCGCCCATCTAAAGGGATAAGGATTTACCTTTTCATCCATGCCTTCTTCCTCCTTTGCTCATCCGTTTTCGCACACTCAAGCTCTAGCTCCCAAGTCCGCACTTCCCACCTCAACCTTCTCCAACCATGTCCGGAGCGGGAGGTAGGTGGATGGTCTCCTCCGTCACGGAGGGAGACATCAAGAAGCTGCGTGGAGCTGGATACTTAGCCGCAAATATCGTGCATCGGCTGCCTGCTGCGGGGTAGATCATCCCTAGCCCGGAACATCACGAGAGGGTAGTCTTCCTCCACCACTTCCTCTGCGGACTGGGGTTTACCCTCCATCCATTCGTCCGTGGTCTCATGTTCTACTACGGGATGGACTTTCATGATCTGTCCCCGAACTACGTCCTCAACATTTCGGCGTTGATCATCGTCTGTGAGGCTTTCCTCCGCATCCGGCCCCACTTCGACCTGTGGTTAAAGACCTTCAATATCAAGCCGAAGGTGGTACGAGGCCAACAAGCAGAATGCGGCGGAGCCATGGTGGGCAAGATGACCAATGTTATATGGCTTTAAGGCTCCTTCGTGGAGACAATAAAGGGATAGCAATCGGCGTGGTTATACATCACCGAGCCGCGCGACGCCAAATGGGCAGTAGCCCCCGAGTTTCGATCCGGAGTCCCTACACGGCTCACTTCCTGGAAAGAGAAGGTCTTGTCGTGGGGTTCATCGGTGGAGCTGGATGGACTCCAGAAATGTATCCGGAGTATGGCAAGCAAGAAGCTCAAGCTTGTCAACATAGTCCAGGTTATGCTCATCCGCCGGATCCTCCCGTGTCAACAACGGGATTTTAACTTGTGGGAGTTTGACCCGGCCCGGCACCAGACTCTGAGCGAGCTCTTTGATACGACGCACAAGGTCGTTTGGAAGGTGATGTTCAAGGGCACCGAGGTCCCTCCTTCTCTCTACGAGGACCGCGGACTAAGCGCAAAGCGCCTAGCGTGTTCGGTGAGTTCAATACGTCCCGTAGGACATTTATTTCCCCTAGCTTAATCATGTGCGGGGTCTAATCTCCATGCCTTTGACAGGACTGGGTGGAGACGTCGGGGCAGATTAACTTTCCGACCCCTTTGCCCGAAGACACTGCGGGCGCTCTCCTAACGGAGATGCTGACTCGAGCTCCTTACAAGGTGCCGGAGAAGACCAAGAAGGCCAAGGGAACCCGAAAGAGTTCCCGGCGCCAGGTGTTATCGGACTCATCGTCCGATAATTCTGTGGCACACTCCTCCCCCGAAGAAGAGGAGGAAGAAGAAGATGCTCCCCTCCAGGCGGGGGAAACAAGAAAAGGAAGGCCGTCCCGACTGGGGGGCCGAAGGTTCCAAGAAGGGAAGGACTCTCCTTCCGGACAGCTCCACCGCCGCCGATGAAGATGAAGACGAGTAGTTGCCCAGGGCCAAGCCCCTGGGGAGATCTTAAGTATTCGGATACCAGAGTAACTCGTAGAATTCCTTTGTCGCATTGCTTTCCCTAACGCCAAACATGATTATGCAGGCCGCCACGAGCCAGCATCGATGTATCATTGGACGGCTCCTGGGCTCGTCGGACATGGATAGCGATCCAGTCCCGACCGCCACCTCCCCTCATCCTGCCGACGACGCCGAGGTGCGGTCTCAAGAGGCACCGGACCGAGGGGAGATAGTCCCGGAGGCGCCTCAAGGTGACCTTCCGGAGTTCGGGAGCCGAGGGGACGGGGCCCCTGAGAGCTCCGAGTTCGGCCCTCAGCCGAACACCGCGCCGGAACCTCCAGCGGTTCCAGTCTTGGGCAGGCGGCCTCCTTCTAAGAGGGGCAAGACACCTGTGCCGGTGACCTCTATCCATCCAGAGGTGCCGGACAATCTGCTGGAAGCGCTTCGCAGCGCTTCCATCGATGAGGAGCGCCGTACTGTTATGAGTGTCGTGGTCCAGAAGGTTCAGTCCGCCAAGAGCAGGTTGACTGAAGCCTGTGCCAGCCTTCTAACATGCTTTGAGGTAAGTGTTTTAAAATGTAGTAGAAATATTACCGCATAGACAGTAGCCCCTGATGCTTTGTTCGGTGTTCACAAAGAAAAGCCGAACAAAGGATCAAATAATATCGCAGGAGTCTAATATAAGTATGTCAATATGCATATGCAGGCTTCGCTGCTGGTGTCCGCTACACTGACTGTGGAGGTCGCCGTACTGAAGCAGGACCTCGAGGGGTCCAGGAGAGAGCTCGGCCTTGCCAAGAGGCAGCTCAAGGAGAACAAGGGTAAGTAATACCCTATCTATAGATATGTATATATAAAAGAAGACGCGATTGCAAAATGACAGGATCATCGTATATTTGCCAGGGGCCACGACCGAGGTGGCGACCTTGAAGAAAGCGCTAACCAAGGCCGAAGATAGAGCGGCCAAGGAGCGCACCGAGCGGGAGAAGCACGAGGCTCGGGTGGGTGAGGTGCAGCAAGAGGTCCTGGCTCTCGTGGCGAAGCACGAGGCGTTGGAGCTTGACTCAAAGACGCGGGAGTCTGAGCTTGTCGCGGCCCTCGAGAGCGCAAAAAGTGCCAAGGCCGAAGCCCAAAAGGCCCTCCAGGAGATCGACGCAATGAAGAAGATAGCGGCGGGTAAGGCTTTCTATATGCAAACCAAGCATGTAAAAGTAAATTGCCGATTACTTACCCGAATCCGGAGCTCTCCAGGAGCATTCGCAGATTTGCCCCGTAGTGTGTCCGATGCTGCACAATTTTACCAGGCCGAGGATGAAAGCTCAATGGAGGAGTTGTTCTGGTCTCAGTATGCTGAGGCCGAACACCCGACGCCAATGAGCGACCAGCTGAAGCAGATGGTCGAGCTACATAAGGCGGCCGATCGGGACATGAAGAGCTTTATAGTCCGGCTGTGGCCTGGAGACGCCCTTCCGAACAGCTTCTTCGGCCTGGTGAGGCGGCTTGTGGATGCCTGCCCGCGGCTGGAGGTCGTCAAGCGATCTGTCTGCATTGAAGGTGCACGTCGGGCTTTCGCCCGTGTGAAATTGCAGTGGGTCAAGCTAGACACCGTGAAGCTGATCAAGGAGGGGCTGCCGGAGGGCAAGGAGCACCGCCACCCCGAGATGTACTATGAGGGTGTTCTGCCGGGTGCCCGTCTCATAGCGGACGAGTGTTCAAAAGATGTAATATTTGAGTGATACTTGCTCGTTTTATCCTGTATTTATGAAAACTTGTTTCATATGCGCTATGCAACGCTTGTTTGAATTTAAAATATTACCTTCTGTTTGGCTGTTTATCCAATCTGAGAGATGGCTAGTCCTCGGCTTCTGCCCCCATGCCACGAGTGCTGGGGTGTTCGGGATAAACCTGAGCACTCTTGTTCCCATGTTTCGGTCCTTCGAGGGAGGTGCTCAGCACAACGAACAAGGCAACCGGACTAATAATGCTTTATCACTCTCACTTAGCCATAGAATTCTATAATTTTAAATTTCGGCGAAGCCCCTGGTATTCGGAAGGCCGAATTTGGGGCGCGATACATGCCTTAAGCCGGACAGGGCCGGCCCCTCGCTCTAAGCGGCAAAAGTCTTTAGGGACTCGAAAACCTCGCTGTCGTGGTTCTAACTCTGACAGTGATGTAGGGGGGTGTGTATGGAGAGGCTAGATCTCAGCTATGGAGAAGTTGTAAATACACCAGGATGTACGAGTTCAGGCCCTTCGCGGAGGAAGTAACAGCCCTACGTCTCGGTGCCCGGAGGCGGTCGATTGAATTATGCGTGTGTGAATAACAGGGGTGCGAACCCTTCATACTGAGGAGGGGGGTGGCTTATATAGAGTTCGCCGGCCCTCTCCTGCCCTCAGTGATGCAGGGTTTAAGGTACATTTAAGGTTGGGCGTTACTGGTAACGCCCCTAATAAAGTGCTATAATGACCATAAAGACTACTTAATAGCCGACCGTTTGCCTGCTGAGTGACTTTAGGTCTCCTGGCAGTCGAGTGGTTGGCTTCATGGTCGAGTGATAGCTTCTTGGTCGAGTGTCTTGAACCCGTCGAGTAGGATACCTTTAAGTCGATTGAAAGGTGACTTCTTCTAGGGATGTCCTTGGGTAGGGCTCTTTGGACAGGTCCGTGCCCCTACCCTAGGTACATAGCTTCATCATTAGCCCCCGAATGGATCGAGGTTTGAATGGGGAAAGAGTTGGAGATCTTTCCGACTGGTTCTTTGGGCTACATGAGTGCCTCGTTTTGGGTCAATCGTCACGGATGACGTCATCAACCTCTTTCAGTCGCCTTGATCCATTCCAGGCCTTTCGTCGAGTGAATTTCTTTACTTGTGACATACCGAGTGTCGGCGCGAGCGGGGTCTTCTGTTTTGACAAGTTGTTTTGCGGCCCGCGGATGTCGCGGGATTCGGATTTCGGGAAGCGCGTGGGACGGGAGCGGCCGCAGTAATCGGTAGCGATAAAGCGGAAGCTCCTCGATTTCCACGCCACCTTTTTAGCCACGTACTGCGCGCGTCTGCTGCGGGATTTGAATGGATTGCCTGGGCCTACCAGTCAGCCACTCGGGAGTGGCCTCTTATAAGTAGCCGGCTCGGGGTTTCCAAACAGTGTGCTCTCTTCTTCCTCTCTCCCTTCGCAAGATCCTCCGCCACCTCCGCTCTCACCCTAGCGCCGCAGACCCGTGCGAGATTTGCCGGCGACGATGGCGAAGGACAAGACATCCGCTCTGGAGCGCGCGAAGAAGGCGGCGGCGCAGGGGAAAGGGAAGAGATCTGCTCGGGGCAGATCTTCCTCAAGGTCTGCTCTGCCCCACGGCTGGATCCAGGACGACTGGATGCTGTCGGTGATCCGGCAAGAAGATCTCGACGACATGGTTGAGGGGGGAGTCATTCCCCACGAAGCTACACGTCTCCCGGGGATAGAGGTCGAACCTCAGCCTCACGACGGTGAGTGTGTGCTCTTAGCCACCCATGTCGACCGAGGGTTTTCTCTGCCGCCCCATCCTTTTTTCCGGAGCTTTCTGAACTTCTTCGGAGCACAGCTCCACCACTTCACTCCCAACTCCATCGTATATCTTGCTGCTTTCATTTCCATGTGTGAGGGTTTCTTGGGTTGCCGCCCCCATTGGTGACTCTTCAAGCACATCTTTACCTGCCGCTCTCAATCGGTCAAGAAGGCCAAGTCGAGTGACGAAAGGACCCAGGTGATTCAGCTATGCGGGGGCCTGGCGATCCAGACGAGGGGAAAGAGTTGTTTTCCATCTATCACTTTCCCGGAGTCGGTCCGCGGTTGGCAGGCGACCTGGTTTTACTGTCAAGACTAGGCGACCCCAGGGCAGTCGACCGGACTTCCCCCTTTCTCTCTCGACCGAGCTGAAAAACCTGCTTCTCTGAAAGTGACGCCGGAGGAAAAGGCCCAAGTCAAAGTGCTGGCTGGTCGAGTGGTTGAGCTTGTCCGTGAGGGCGTGACTGGTATGGACTTGCTGGAGGTCTTCCTCCGGAGGCGCATCCAACCGCTCCAGGCTCGTGACCACCCGATGTGGCTGTACTCGGGTCTCGACGACACCACTCGGGTCCACCCGGAGGAGGTTACTGACGAGATGCTGGAGGGGTGGCTGTCGAGCATCATGGGGAACAAAGACAACCCCCGAGGAGCCAGGAGGGTAATTCCACTCGACAACTCGTATGACGTGGACCAGGTATGTCTTTATGCTCCTGACTGAGATCTTGTTTTCTTCATTGGTCTTCTTTGAGTAGGTCGATTGACTTTCGTCTTGTCTGTTGTTTTCCAGGTGACTACCGAGATGTACTCGACGCCCAACGGGGCCCAAGAGCCAACTAAGGAAGGGGAGGCGAGCGGAGGTGAGAGTGGAGACGACCAAGGTGAGTGGGAGTCCGACGGTGAAGGAGAGGGAGACGACAACGTCGACTCCAGCGAAGAGGAGGAGGAGGAGGTTGAACCCCCTCGCCCGGAGGGGCGATCCAAGCTCACACACGATCCAGCGCGGGAACGTGGCAAGGCGACTGCTTCTGTTGGGCAGTCATCGAAACGCCCTCGGACCTCTTCTCCTACGCCGACTGGGAAGGCTCCCAAGCACCCACGCGCGACGCTGTCCAAGCCGCCCAAGGCTCTGCCCAAGATGAAGATGGCTGTCCCTACTATTTCCGGGTAGTAATAAAACTTGCTTTCCTTCGTCGACCGAGGACAGATCCTTGGTCGATTCATTGAGCCAGCTGACTGATTTTCGAGATTTGCAGCGCTGCTACTTCTGAGATCTCCGCCAAGGACGACGACCAAGAGATGGAGGATGCTATTACCTCCAACCTTGGTACGACTACTGACGTTCCGTTTTGAATCGACTGAACATTTATTGCAACTCTGGTCGATTGAATGTTTCCCTTGTAGCCCCTCCTCATGTTATCGACCTCCCGGATGACGACGACAACGAACCGCTGAGAGTGAGGAGGAACAAGAGGGCGTCGGCTGACAAGATCCCCCAATCTGCTCCGGCGTCTGAGGCCGTAGCTCGGGATGGTGGTGACACCGCTCGGGCTTCTGTGACTTTCGCCATTCCTCTGACAAGTGTGCGGCCTTCGACGTCGACTGCGGATCCGCCTTCGCTTTTTGCCGCGTACCCTGTCCCTGAGGACCAAGCGGCTGCCGCAAAAGAGGCTATACGCCAGGCGGGGATCATGATGGAGCAAGTGAAGGTGGCTCGGGAGGCCAGCCAAGCAGCTTATGACGCGAGCTCGGCTCTTCAGAGCAACGTCCAGGTCAGTCGACTCAACACTTGGTCTGTTATGATATGCTGTTTGAAGAATCTCTTTTCCGAAGATCTTTGTATCTGTACACCCACTGGGTGTGTCTGCCAATTCTTGGACGAGTGGGGGCACGCTAAGTGCACCCACTGGGTGTAGTCCCCGAGACTACGGTGGACTGCTGGCAGTCGACTGTAGTCTTTATATTGTGTTGCTGTAGCTGTATTTCTTCACTCGGTCTGGTCAGGCCATGTCGAATGGGACTATATCCGGTCGACTGCGGGCAGTCGACTTTTTGCTTGTTTTTTTGTTTTTTTTACAGTGGGGGCACGCTGAGTGCACCCACTTGGTGTAGTCCCCGAGACTACTGTCGAATGTTCTTGATTCGGCCGTAGTCTTAGAAACGTCATCATTGTCTCTTAGTTACTCGGAAGCAACTTATTTTGGACGTCTGTCGACTGATTTTTCTTTTTACAGAAATCCTGCGAACCTGTAGCTCGCTATACTGAGTTGGAGAATCAGTAGATCCAGCTCAACCTTAACTTGGAGCTTGCTCAGGAGAATTTGAAGAAGGCGCAAGAAGAAGCAAAAGGTATGCTGGTGAGGTTCTCCATTCTTGACGAGTGGCTTTTCTTTCTTGTCCATTCTTGATGTTGATTGCACTCGATGCGCCGCAGATAAACTGGAGGAAGCTCTGAAGAAGAAGGATCAAGATCTTGCAGAGGCACAGAAGGAGGTCTTGGACAAAACGAGGCTTGCTGAAGAGAAAATGGCCTCGGTCGGAGCTCTTGAGTAGGAGAACTCCAGACTGAAAGCTGCTCTCGAGGTAGCCAATCAAGAGGTCAGCCGACTGAAGAACGACAACGTGGCTCTGCACGACAAGGCAGTTGAGCTGGCCGGGAAGAGGAACGATCTGGAGGCTTATCTCGGTGGACTCGCCAAGAAGCTGTTCGTCGTGCTCGAAGGTAATTACTCTGCCCCGACTGTCTTGCAGTTACCAAGTCTGTGTAGGGTCACTGTCTTATTCTTGAATCGTGTTTGCAGAATTCTGTCAGAACTTTGAAGAGGAGACCAGTCGAGTGGAGCCAGGCTTGGACCCTGCTAACTCCCTTGTGAAGGACGAGGCTGCAATGAACGTGCTCCGTCTAGAGTCTCGTATTGCCAGCGTGGTTGACTATCTTGCTCGACTGAAGGTTGCGATGTCGCGGATCGACACATCACTCTGGCCAGGGACGACGCTTCAGAACGACCTCGAGTCCTTGATGGCTCGACTTAATGAAGTCCCAGGTCGAGTGGCGGAATGGAAGAAATCTTCTGCTAGATGTGGTGCTGATGTCGCTCTGTCTCTGGTCCGCGTCCATTGCAAGGAGGCGCGAGAAGAAAAGCTGGCCGCCATCCAAGTTGCCAATACCAGGAAGCACAACTTTCAAGACTTCATGGAGGCTTTCATTGCTGCTGCCACTCATATTGCAGACGGGATCGACTTGGACGAGTTCGTCGCCCCTTCCAGTCCTCCTCCTGAGGAATGAAAAACTTTTATGCTTCACTTTAAATTTGCCTCGGAATGCCGAGTGGATTTGTAACCGTTAAACTCCGCTGAGCCGAGGGCTCGAGTACTTTGATCTGAGGTCTGGGACCTTTTAGGCTTTACTGAATCTTGATTTCTCGTTGAATATCTTCATGATTTGATTCGTCGAGTGGAACTTGATCTTCACTCGGAATAACCTTGTATTTGCGGCGCAACTCCGAAGGAGAAGGCAGCAGTCGACTTGCGCCTCGTCGTCCTTGCGGATTGGGTTGTGTCCTGTACTTAGGCGAGCACTGGGCTGCAGTTAAGCCTCCGAGTGGGAGGTTTTCTCTCCACTCGGTAGGATTTTTAAACACTTAGGCGAGTGCTGGGCTGCAGCTAAGCCCCCGAGTGGGAGGTTTTCTCTCCACTCGGTAGGATTTTTAAACACTTAGGCGAGCACTGGGCTGCAGCTAAGCCCCCGAGTGGGAGGTTTGCTCACACTCGGTAGGATTTCTAATCACTTAGGCGAGCACTGGGCTGCAGCTAAGCCCCCGAGTGGGAGGATTGCTCTCCACTCGGTTGGATTTTTTCAAACTTAGGCGAGTGCCTAACTGCAGCTCCGAGTGGGAGAACTTAGGCGAGTACTGGACTGCAGCTAAGCCCTCGAGTGGGAGGATTGCTCTCCACTCGGTAGGATTTTTTCAAACTTAGGCGAGTGCCTGACTGCAGCTAAGTCTCTAAGTGGGAGAACTTAGGCGAGTACCGGACTGCAGCTAAGCCCCCGAGTGGGAGGATTGCTCTCCACTCGGTAGGATTTTTTCAAACTTAGGCGAGTGCCTGACTGCAGCTAAGTCTCTAAGTGGGAGAACTTAGGCGAGTACTGGACTGCAGCTAAGCCCCCGAGTGGGAGGATTGCTCTCCACTCGGTAGGATTTTTTCAAACTTAGGCGAGTGCCTGACTGCAGCTAAGTCTCTAAGTGGGAGAACTTAGGCGAGTACTGGACTGCAGCTAAGCTCCCGGGTGGGAGGATTGCTCTCCACTCGGTAGGATTTTTTCAAACTTAGGCGAGTGCCTAACTGCAGCTAAGTCTCTAAGTGGGAGAACTTAGGTGAGTACTGGACTGCAGCTAAGCCCCCGAGTGGGAGGATTGCTCTCCACTCGGTAGGATTTTTTCAAACTTAGGCGAAACGGATTCGCAGCTAAGTCACCCACTGGGGGATTTCGTATGCAAACAAGAGTGACAGCAATTATTGGAACACTCTTGTCTTTGGTAAAAATAAACTGCAGAATTTTTTTCTTATTACATCTCGTCCAAGGGAGAACTCAAGTGTAAAAGGGGCGGAGCAGTTCCGCATTCCAAGATCGTGGCTCGTCGATCTGGCGATCAACATTGTAGAGGTGATACGCTCCATTGTGGAGGACTCTGGTGACGATGAAGGGGCCTTCCCAAGTAGGAGCAAGTTTGTGTGGTTTCTGTTGATCCACTCGGAGGACCAAATCTCCTTCCTGGAAGGCTCGGCTCTTCACATTTCTGGCATGGAATCGACGCAAGTCTTGCTGATAGATGGTCGATCTGATCATAGCCATTTCCCTCTCCTCCTCTAGGAGGTCGACTGCGTCTTGCCGGGCTTGCTCTGCTTTGTCTTCGTTATAAAGCTCGACTCTGGGGGCGTTGTGAAGTAGATCACTCGGCAGGACGACTTCGGCTCCGTAAACCAGAAAGAATGGCGTTCTTCCGGTCGACCGGTTCGGGGTGGTCCTCAGCCCCCACAAAACTGACGGAAGTTCGTCGACCCAAGCGCCTGCTGCGTGCTTGAGATCACGCATCAATCGAGGCTTCAGTCCTTTGAGAATCAGACCATTTGCTCTTTCAGCTTGTCCATTCGACTGAGGATGCGCGACCGACGTGTAGTCGACTCGTGTGCCTTGAGAGGCGCAAAAAGCTCTGAACTTGTCTGAATCGAAGTTTGACCCATTGTCAGTGATGATGCTATGCGGGACCCCATATCTGAATATCAACTCTCTGATGAAACCAATAGCAGTGCTGGCATCAAGATTTTTGATAGGCTTGGCTTCAATCCATTTGGTGAACTTGTCGACTGCCACAAGCACATGCATGAATCCGCTCCTGCCTGTTCTCAGTGGACCAACCATGTCCAGTCCCCAGACAGCAAAGGGCCAGACGAGTGGAATGGTCTTCAGGGCTGATGCAGGCTTGTGTGACATGTTGGAGTAGAACTGGCAGCCTCCACACTTGTCGACTATCTCTTTTGCCATCTCGTTTGCTCTTGGCCAGTAAAATCCCGCTCGGTATGCTTTAGCCACAATGGTCCGAGAGGACGCATGGTGACCACAGGTCCCCGAGTGGATATCATCAAGGATTATCTGACCCTCTTCTGGTGTTATGCACTTCTGACCGATTCCAGTCGCGCTTTCCCTATACAACTGTCCCTTTATGACTGTGAAGGCCTTGGATCGGCGGACGATCTGTCGAGCCTCTTCCTCGTCCTCCGAGAATTCTTTCCTCAAGATATACGCGATGTATGGTACCGTCCAGTCGGGAGTGATTGCCAAGACCTCCATAACTAGGTCGACCACAGCAGGAATTTCGACTTCAGTCGGATCTGTGGCACTTTTCGGTTGCAGGGCTTCTTCTGTAAAAGGATCCTCCTGGACTGACGGCGAGCGGATGTGCTCCAAAAACACATTGCTGGGAATGGCTTCTCTCTTGGAGCCTATCTTTGCCAGATCATCAGCTGCTTGATTTTTCAGTCGGGGGATGTGATGAAGCTCTAGCCCCTCGAATTTCTTTTCTAGCTTTCTTACTGCGTTGCAGTAGCCAGTCATAGCTGGGCTTCTGACGTCCCACTCCTTCATCACCTGACTAACCACCAAATCTGAGTCGCCATAGACCATGAGGCGCCGGACGCCGAGTGAAACGGCCATGCGCAACCCATACAAGAGTGCTTCATATTCTGCTTCATTATTGGAGGAATCGAAGTGAATCTGGAGAACATATCTGAGCTTATCTCCTCGGGGGGAGACCAAGACTACCCCAGCACCAGAACCATTCAGCATCTTAGATCCATCGAAGAACATGGTCCAGTGCTCCGAGTGAACTTGAGTCGGAAGCTGCTGTTCAATCCATTCGGCGACGAAATCTGCAATTGCTTGGGACTTGATAGCCTTCTTTGCTTCAAACTTGATATCTAGGGGAAGGAGTTCAATCGCCCACTTCGCCACTCGACCAGTTGCATCTCTGTTGTGCAAGATCTCTGACAGTGGAGCGTCACTGACGACTGTAATGGAATGGTCAGAGAAGTAGTGTGCAACCTTCTTCGTGGTCATGTAGATCCCATATACGAGCTTCTGGTAATGGGGATATCTTTGCTTCGATGGGGTCAAAACTTCAGACACATAATATATTGGGCGCTGAACTCTGAAGGCCTTTCCTTCTTCTTCCCGCTCGACCGTAAGTACTGTACTGACAACTTGTCCCGTGGCTGCAATGTACAGCAGCAGAGGCTCTTTACTGATTGGGGCAGCAAGCACCGGCTGGGTGGAGAGCAGAGCTTTGAGCTCTGCAAACGCTGCGTCAGCTTCTGGAGTCCACTCGAACTTGTCAGACTTCTTCATCAGTTGGTAAAGAGGCAACGCCTTTTCACCGAGACGAGAAATGAATCGACTTAGAGCGGCCAAGCAACCTGTAAGCTTCTGGACATCGTGTACACGCACAGGGCGCTTCATCCGGAGTATGGTGCCAACTTTCTCGGGATTGGCGTCGATTCCTCATTCGGAAACGAGAAAACCGAGTAACTTTCCACCCGAAACTCCGAATGTGCACTTTGATGAGCTTGATATCATATCTCCTGAGGTTAGCAAAGGTTTCGGCAAGGTCAGTCAGTAGGTCGGAACCTTTCCGTGACTTAACCACAATATCATCCATGTATGCTTCTACGTTCCGACTGATCTGAGTGAGCAAACACTTCTGAATCATCCTCATGAACGTGGCTCCAGCATTCTTGAGGCCGAAGGGCATGGTGATAACAGAAGCACCCGAATGGGGTGATGAAAGCCGTTTTGATCTCGTCGGGTCCATACAGACGGATCTGATGGTACCCTGAATAAGCATCTAGAAAAGACAAACGCTCACACCCCGCGGTCGAGTCGACTACCTGGTCGATGCGGGGGAGAGGGAAATGATCTTTCGGGCAGGCCCGATTGATATGTTTAAAGTCAATGCACATGCGAAGTGACTTGTCCTTCTTGGGGACCATGACACATTGGCGAGCCACTCGGAGTGGTAAATCTCTCGGATGAACTCCGCTGCTAAGAGCCGAGCCACCTCCTCGCCAATAGCTTTCCTCTTCTGGACGGCGGACCGTCGAAGATGTTCTTTCACAGGCTTGAACTTCGGGTCGACTCGTAGACGGTGCTCAGCCAGCCCCCTGGGAACTCCAGGCATGTCAGAAGGCTTCCATGCGAAGATGTCCCAGTTCTCACGGAGGAACTGGATGAGCGCTTCTTCCTATTTGGAGTCGAGCGTCGTTGAGATGTGAGTCGGGGCGGCATTGGGGTCGGTCGGGTGAATGTGAACTGGCTTAGTTTCACCGGACGACTGAAAAGCTGATTCTGAAGCTGGCTTCTTGGCTCGCAGCAATTCACTCGGATCAGCAGTCTTCTGGTACTCTTGCAGTCTCGACTACTGACATCTGAGCATCAGCGATCTTTGATCCTTTCTGAAAACACTCCTCTGCTTTCTTCCGATTGCCTGTAACGGTGATCACACCTCTGGGGCCGGGCATCTTCAACTTGAGATACACATAGCACGGTCGAGCCATGAAGCGTGCATAAGCTGGCCGGCCCAGAATAGCATGATAAGCACTTTGGAAGTCCACAACCTCAAATGTCAACTTTTCCTTGCGGTAATTCTTTGAATCACCGAAAACCACATCGAGAGCAATCTGGCCGAGTGACTCGGCTTTCTTTCCAGGAATGACTCCATGGAAACTCATGTTGCTGGCACTGAGCCTGGACATCGGAATGCCCATCCCTTTCAACGTTTCTGCATACAGTATGTTCAGGCCGCTGCCACCATCCATCAGGACTTTGGTCAGTCGAGTGCCTTCGACAATTGGGTCGACCACCAGAGCTTGCCTCCCAGGGGTGGCAATGTGCGGGTGATCAGGACTGGTCGAATGTGATGGCAGTCTGAGACCACTTCAGGTAACTGGGTGTTGCCGGAGCAACCATATTCACCTCACGGTTAATGACTTTCAGTCGACTTTTGCTTTCGACATCAGCAAAAATCATCAGGGTGGAATTGACTTGGGGTATCCATCGTCACTGTCTTCCTTGTCCTCAACTCTGTCCGACTCTTTTTCCTTGTCCTTGGACTGTTTGCCTTGAAACTGCTGGATTAGGAGCCGGCACTGTCGAGTGGTATGCTTTGGGTAAATAAAATTACCCTCTTCATCTTTCTTGGTGTGGATGTGACATGGCAGATCCAAAACATCATTTCCATCTTGATCCTTGACTTTCTTGGGGTTCCAGGGCCCCTTGGGTTTTCCCTTGAATTTTCCCTGGGTCACGGCCAGGGCCTCCCCAGGAGCGGCTGGCTCGGCCTTCCGCTTCTGCTTCCGACTGGAATTGCCTCCGGTTTCCTGGGCGACTGCTTTCTGCTTGCCACTCCGGAGTCGATCTTCATCTTCTCCGTTAGCGTATTTGGTGGCAATTTCCATCATCCGATTCAGAGACATTTCTCCGGTCCGACCGAACTTCAGGTTCAACTCTCTGTTCTTGACGCCTTCTTTAAAGGCACAAACTGCTTGGTGATCGGTACGTTCTCTCAACTGTGTGATGCAAAGTGATCCACCTCTGGATGTAATCCCTCAGAGTTTCACTCGGTTTCTGCACGCAAGACCGCAATTCTGTAAGGCCTGCGGGTCGCTTGCATGTTCCCTCAAAGGTTGTGACAAACACTCGAGAGAGATCCTCCCAAGTGTAGATGCTGCTGGGTGCTAACTGATTCAGCCACGCTCTGGCTGAGCCCTCTAACAGGAGAGGCAAATGCTTCATGGCCACCTCATCATTGCCACCGCCAATCTGTACAGCCACTCGGTAATCTTCGAGCCAAGTGTCAGGCTTAGATTCACCGGTGAACTTGCTGACTCCAGTCGCCAACTGAAGTTGGGAGGAATCACTGCGGCTCTGATGGCTCGACTGAAACACTCTGGCCCTGAAGCATGTACTCTGCTGCTGGCAGGCGCATCTCTGTTGTGGCCTTCTCGATGAGCTCTGTTCCTGTCAACCAAACCTTGAACGAGGATGGATCTCGCATCAAAGCCTGGGTCCTGGGGTCGACTGGAATCCTCTGCCCAACACTATGAGGGCGTCTGTCATCTTGCCGTCGAGGCGCATATGACCCACTCCTCGGGGGAGGGGTTGGCACTCGACGTCGATCATCAGATCGAATCGGTGATCATACTGCTCATTTCTTCTGTACTGATCATGCCGGTCTCCGCGTCCCTCACGCCTCGGGGGCGATCTTGGGCTGTGAGCCGACTGGACTGTATCCGTTGCAACGGATCGACTGTGGATCCTATTCCGCGACTGAGAAACAGCGGAATTCTGGTTTCCCGCTGCCCGGAGCAACGCTCTGATTTGCAACAAGCCCCTGCCAGCCTCCGACTGGGAGGGCTGAATCGATTCTGCTATACGGGCCGCGCTGCCAAATTCTGAACTGGGGTTCGATATATACCTGCGTAGGCGGGAAGAGCTGACGTCGACTGGACTTCGGGAGCCGAGCTCGCTGACGCGCTTGCTCGTCGAGTATTCGCTGGAGATTCTCCAGTCGAGTGCGCTCGGCCAAGTTAGCCAAGCGCGCGTCCTCCAAGGCCCGGGCCTCGGGGGTTTCTCCGACATATAGGAGTGTGGAGTGCATCCATGTTCCGGCGGCGAAGCTCCTCTCGCTGCAATGACGTGAGAGGTTCGGGGAGATACTCATCGTGGGGATGCGACGGGTCGCCTCCACCCGCGCCTCCATCGCTGCGAGGGAAACCGGGAGGACTGTGTGTTCCATCGACCGCCAGAACCTCAGCCGTGGGTCGCTGCTGTCGCACTCGGATGAGGCCTCCGCGGAGCCAGTCGACAGCGTCGAACAGGCCGTAGAGGGATTCCGTCGGGCTCGATTGCCGCGACTTGTGGGCTGCCGACTGGCGGGCCACGGCATGCCTCACCCACCTCTGAAGTCTCGACCGGCCGGAGCGCTTGCGCCGATGGGAGACAGGGCGGGAAGATGACACGGGAGCCGACCGATACTGGGTCGACGGTTGCCGCAGAAGGACGCCACGAACACACGCGCGGAAGTGCGTCGCTCCGCGGACGGGGAGCGCGTCGATGTCGAGAGGCGCCTCCTGAAGCCAAGTGGAGTCGTCGGCGATGAACGTGAGCGCACCGAGACAGATCTCGCGGCCCTCCACCAAAACTCCGCACGAAACCATGATCAAAGGGATCGGAAAATCGCAACTTCTCCAATCAGGCGCTAAGATTCCCGCCCCACGGTGGGCGCCAACTGTCGTGGTTCTAACTCTGACAGTGATGTAGGGGGGTGTGTATGGAGAGGCTAGATCTTAGCTATGGAGGAGCTGTAAGCACACGAGGATTACGAGTTCAGGCCCTTCTCGGAGGAAGTAACAGCCCTACGTCTCGGTGCCCGGAGGCGGTCGATTGGATTATGCGTGTGTGAATAACAGGGGTGCGAACCCTTCATACTGAGGAGGGGGGTGGCTTATATAGAGTTCGCGGCCCCCTCCTGCCCTCAGTAATGCAGGGTTTAAGGTACATTTAAGGTTGGGCGTTACTGGTAACGCCCCTAATAAAGTGCTATAATGACCATAAAGACTACTTAACAGCTGACCGTTTGCCTGCGGAGTGACTATAGGTCTCCTGGCGGTCGAGTGGTTGGCTTCATGGTCGAGTGATAGCTTTCTGGTCGAGTGTCTTGAATGTCGAGTGGGATACCTTCAAGTCGATTGAAAGGTGACTTCTCCTAGGGATGTCCTAGGGTAGGGCTCTTTGGACAGGTCCGTGCCCCTACCCTAGGTACATCATCAGCGGTCGCTCATCTGGTAGATCATGTGAGGTCCTCCTTGGAGCGGGAGCACCCGGCACTCCACGAAGGCGGCCACCAGGTCGGCCCCGGTCAGACCCTCCGACTGGATCATCACCCGGAGCCGTGCGATGGAGGCGGCCCCGCCCTGAGACAGCGACCTAGCCCGGAAGGACCAGGAGGGCTGCCTCCCAGCCGGCGGGCCGGCTACGTAAGTCAGCAGATTGACGAAGTCACCTTGCGGAGCGATGTTCTTCACGTAGAAGTAAGATTTCTGCCAGAGCTTCACTGACTGGATCAGCGGGATGGGCGGAAACGGGTTATTGTCGCTCGTCCTCCGCATGGCGATGAAGGCGCCGCATGGGGCGGGCACGCCCACGACGATAGTGCCAAGCTTGCACTGGAAGAATTCTCCCCAGAGTTCGAGGGTGGGGAGGACGCCAAGAAAGCCCTCGCACAGGGCGACAAAGGCCGACAGCAACATCACCGCGTTTGGAGTGAGGTGATGCGGCTGGAGATGATAAAACTCGAGGAAGGAGCGGAAGAACCCGCTCACTGGCAAGCCGAAGCCGCGCAGGTAGTGCGAGCGGAAGATTACCCACTCGTCCTCCTCCGGCGCCGGCGAGATCTCCCTCTCCGGAGCGAGACAGACCCGCACGTAGTTCGCGCCCAACAGCCGCCGCATCCGGCGGAGGAAGTCGACGTGGTCGTCATGGACGTTGGAGCCATCCCAGGAGCTCGACAGCGCCATGGGGACGGCGCGGCAACGAGAAAGATGCGGCGGCGGAGAGGCGCGCGACCCTGTCACGACAAAGCAACGGCGAGCCAAGAAGATTGGCGGAAGAGCTGGGCGGCGGCAGGGAGTTGTGGCGACGGAGAAGAAGAAGAGGAAGGAAGGGGCAGGGCGAGGGTGAGCGTGCGAGCGTTTGCCGCTCCCCCTCCTCCCCCCTACTTATAGCCTCGTGCGGCGAAGCCGAGGAGGCGAGGCGTGGGGGGACGTGGGATTAACTGCACCCACTCCCCCACATCCCGCGATTATTGCGCCTTCACGGCGTGCGGTAACCGCCGCTGGAAGGCGCGCGGTCCATCGGGCCGCAGAAGATCCAAGCGTGGACCGAGGCCCGATAGTGGCGGGCCCCGGACTGCGGCGGCGTCCCGTCGCGCGTGTGGGCTGGCAGGCCCTTCCAGCCATGGGGTGCCACGTGGCGCGCGGGCGACAGCGGTCAGCTCGCGGCCTGGCTCGCGCGCCGCCTGGTTCCCGCCTTCAAGCTTCGAAACCTCCAAAAGACGGTGCACCTAATCGAAGCCGGCTCCCAGTTTCCGGCTCCTCAAGATAGGAAGCTGATTGAGCTTCTCGTCTTTTTTCTGCCTCGGAGCCCAACCAGCTTCGGGGACTACTGTGGGAGTAAATGACCACGGGTAGCCTAGCCGGCTCCCCCTGGCACTTCAGGAAAATTATAGGCCGATCGAGCCTTCAAGCATTCAAGACGTGGGGCCGCCTTCCCCCAGCCGGCTACCTCTCCGGCCGGCTGCGTGAAGGCAGCCCAGCCCTAAAATCCTCATGAAGAAAACCACGAGAGGGCCGGCTCCAAGAAGCCGGCCATGAGAAGGCCGACTCCAAGAGGCCGGCCCCCCAGCAGGCGGCCAAGATCATACCCTCAGAGTCTGCACCCACATAACGGCGATGAGATGGGGCGTGGCTACAGTGAAGCCTGCCACCCCCGAATCCTGGGACACGCATGGCCACAGTGCGTCGTACGGGGTGGCCATCACCCATCTGGTGCGGCACTGTTGGCATGTTGACCATGACGTCACCCACGGCAAGCTGTTAGTGCGACCCGTGGGTGGCGGGCCCCCTCTGTCAGGGAGACGCCTAGAGGCGGCCTGGCCTCCCCCAGTCGGCCTGAGGTGTGGCCGACTCCCCATTGCCGGCTAGTTCGCTCCCTCGAAGGAGGCACCCCATTAGGGAGATAAGACGGGGTAAGGCTACAGTGATAAGCCGTCAGGCGGCAGCACTGTAGCCATGCTTACCACAACAAAGCCCTCGTCACTAGAGGCAAGGCAACAGTAACCAGCCTCCGACAAGACCCTCGAGCGGTGGGACCGGCCTGTCGACCAGAAGGTCGGAAGCCGGCGGGGTCCACCAGTCGGCGGACCCCACCGGTCGGCAGAGAAGCCGGCGAGCGTAGACACAGACGGCTAGGGCCCATGCCCAGCCGGATTACCATTGTACCCCTGGGGGGTAGGCCTATATAAACCCCCCAGGGCACCCATGCAGGGGGAGATCTCTCTTTCAGTAGTTTTTAGACACTACAACGGAAGGAGAAGCAAGCTAACCTTGCCTATCTTCGCCCTCTCACCGAACAACTCAAGGAGCCTCTTGTAGCTACTTATCGATCTAGTGACCATGCGGAGACCCCGCAGAGCAGCAGTAGGGGTGTTATCTCCACAGAGAGCCCTGAAGCTGGTTAAGATCCGCCGGCGTGCATGTCTTCGCCTCATCCCGTTTCCAGGCACCGGCGATGTTTTATTGGCTCTCACAATGATAAGCCACCCGTTGGCATATGTCGCACCTACCACCCGACACCCACATAAAACTTGCTATCGGTCTAGTAAAGTAGTCAATTGCTTAGGGACAATTTCGCAACTCCTACTAACAACCCACAAGTACAGGGGATCGCAATAGCTTTCGAGGGTAGAGTATTCAACCCAAATTTATTGATTCGACACAAGGGGAGCCAAAGAATATTCTCAAGTATTAGAAGCTAAGTTGTCAATTCAACCACACCTGGAAACTTAGTATCTGCAGCAAAGTGTTTAGTAGCAAAGTAATATGATAGTGGTGGTAGCGGCAACAAAAGTAAAGACAGCAAAACTAATGTTTTTGGTATTTTATAGTGATTGTAACAGTAGCAGCGGGAAAGTAAATAAGCGAGAACCAGTATATGGAAAACTCGTAGGCACCGGATCAGTGATGGATAATTATGCCGGATGCGGTTCATCATGTAACAGTCATAACATAGGGTGACACAGAACTAGCTCCAATTCATCAATGTAATCTAGGCATGTATTCCATATATAGTCATACGTGCTTATGGAAAAGAACTTGCATGACATCTTTTGTCCTACCCTCCCGTGGCAGCGGGGTCCTATTGGAGACTAAGGGATATTAAGGCCTCCTTTTAATAGAGAACCGGAACAAAGCATTAGCACATAGTGAATACATGAACTCCTCAAACTATGGTCATCACTGGGAGTGGTCCCGATTATTGTCACTTCGGGGTTGCCGGATCATAACACATAGTAGGTGACTATAGACTTGCAAGATAGGATCAAGAACTCACATATATTCATGAAAACATAATCGGTTCAGATCTGAAATCATGGCACTCGGGCCCTAGTGACAAGCATTAAGCATAGCAAAGTCATAGCAACATCAATCTCAGAACATAATGGATACTAGGGATCAAACCCTAACAAAACTAACTCTATTACATGATAAATCTCATCCAACCCATCACCGTCCAGCAAGCCTATGATGTAATTACTCACGCACGGCGGTGAGCATCATGAAATTGGTGATGGAGGATGGTTGATGATGACGACGGCGACGAATCCCCCTCTCCGGAGCCCCGAACGGACTCTAGATCAAGCCCTCCCGAGAGGTTTTAGGGCTTGGCGGCGGCTTCGTATCATAAAACGCGATGATTTCTTCTCTCTGGTTTTTTCTCTCCGAAAGCAAATATATAGAGTTGGAGTTGGCGTCGGAGGGCATCCAGGGGTATCTTTGGCGAGGATTTTTTATTATTTTTTCTAAGATGTTCCGTGGAGTTTCAGGTCATTCCG
>NC_053027.1:93191561-93206443 GCF_003073215.2 Triticum urartu | reverse complement strand
AGAGAGATACAAGAGAAAGGAGAGGGCGCACCCCCAGCTAATGATCAGATAGATACCCCGCAAAAAAAAAGATCAAATAGATGTTTGAGGGCAAAAATGTCATTTCATGTGCCATTTAACACTGTTACCTCAGAAAATGGATGAAAGTGTTATATTGGGAACAAAATTTAAAGTTGAAGTTAGATAGGGAAGAAATATTTTTCCAGTGTCAAATAGGGCATCATATTTTAGGGTAGTATTAAATAAGGAATTCTCTCATTTGTCCTTCTTTGGTACCATCACCAGGTTTGCTAACCAGTCCGGATGTTTTATGTCTCTGATGAATCCGGCCTCCAATAGCTTGGCTAGTTCCTCTCCCATGGCTTGTCTCTTAGGTTCGGAGAAACGTCGAAGAGCCTGCTTGACTGGCTTGAATCCTTTTAGGATATTAGGCTGTGTTCAGCAGCCTGCGTGGGATTCCTGGCATGTCTGAAGGGTGCCAGGCAAAAATGTCCCAGTTCTCGCGTAGGAACTCTCGCAGTGCGGCGTCAACATCAGGGTTTAATTGTGCCCCGATGGAAGCTGTTTTTGTAGGGTCCGTTGGATGGACTTGGAATTTGACTATTTCGTCCGCTGGCTTAAAGGAGGTGGACTTGGATCTTTTATCGAGTATCACGTCGTCCCTGTTCACCGTGGAGCGCAGCGCAGTTAGTTCTCGGCCGCTAGGGCTTCGGATAGTGCCTCAAGGGCCAGTGCAGCTGTCTTATTTTCGGCGCGGAGTGCTATGTCCGGATCACTAGCAAGAGTGATGATTCCGTTGGGCCCGGGCATTTTGAGCTTCATGTACCCGTAATGGGGTATGGCTTGGAAGATTGTAAACGCCTCCCGCCCTAATAGAGCGTGGTATCCGCTGCTGAACGGGGCCACTTGGAATGTAATTTCTTCGGACCTGTAATTATCCGGCGTGCCGAATACTGTCTAGTGTGATTTTCCCAGCACAGCGCTTCCCGACTGGGGATGATTCCTCTAAAGGTTGTGCTACTTTGCTCAATGCGGCTCCAGTCTATTTCCATCTTTTGAAGAGTTTCCTCATAGATGAGGTTTAATCCGCTGCCGCCGTCCATGAGTACCTTGGTGAGTCGAAAGCCGTCCACGATGGACTGAGGACCAGTGCGGCTGGTGCTCGGGCTGTTCAGAATTTAGGTTCGTCACTGGCATTGAAGGTAATAGCCGTGTCACTCCAAGGATTTATTTCTGCTATGTGGCAGATTTCGGCCATGCTGTGGAGTGTTCGCTTGCGTCTATTGTTTGACGCGAAGGTCTCAAAGACCGTTAACACCGTAGTCCACGGGATGGTGCTCTGTGGTATTTGGGAGGAGTAGATCCTCACCACTTTTGGCCACCTGCCGGAGTATCCAACATGCTCTAAGGCTGTGCGTTGGTATTGCATCCGTTGTACTATGAATTTTGCAGGGTCCGTTGAGCCATCCCTCCAGTACGGTTCCTTGCCCCGTAGAGGGCTTTTGCTTTTTGGTAGTTAACCCAGGTGTATTGTGATAATGCACCCTTTTATTTCGGACTGGGTTTGTATTCAGGGCCGGATTATCCCAAAATTTTATTTCGGTTTTCCAGGCGCTTTCCATCGCACAGTACTTTCGTACTATGGACACCAAGTCGGCAAAGCGTGTAATTTCGCGTGACTTATGGCGTTGAGGATTCCCTTGTCCGTGCAATTATTGCAGAAGAATGAAATTGCGTCTTCCTCGCGGTAGTCCTTTATCCTGTTCATGACCAGGAGGAATCTGGCCCAGTAATGGTATACTGTTTCTTCGGGCTCTTGCCTAATTTGGGATAGATCGCTTATGTTTGGGTGGGTGGGTGGAATTGAACCCGAATCCTCACCCAATCTGAGACTCAAGGGCCAAGGAGTTTCCGAACTCGGAGGTTTGGATTCTTGGAGGTTTTCCAATAAATCCAGCCAACTGCCTAACTCTAGGTTCAGGTCTTGAGTGACGTCCTCCCCTCCGCGGGTATCCGGCTTGGAGGGATCGGGAATCCGGACATAGCTAGTCCTTAAGATAGATAAAGGGTTGTCGCATTGTTCCTCCACCACTGCAACGTGATGGGTGACCTGGGAGAGTTGATCTCTCTCAGATCGGGTTTAGGCCCAATCTGATCGCAGTCTGTAGCGACTCCTAGGGCGGCGATGCGATCCAAGAGCTCGTTCAGGGAAGAGAGCTCCATTGGATCTAACTGCTCGGCGAGTTCCGAGTTGACGTGAAGATTGCTTTCGATGACCCGAGAAGTCATCGTCGGCGCAGCGGCCGAACAGGCGGTCATAAGAAAACCACCTAGCCGGAGAGTTTGGCCGATAGCCAAAGCTCCCTCAGCAACAGTGCCGTCTTTAAAGACGGGATGAGACATCCTTCCTGGTGGCGACGGCACAGCGGAACTCTCAATGAAAGCACCAATGTCGGTGTCAAAACCGGCGGATCTCGGGTAGGGGGTCCCGAACTGTGCGTCTAGGCCGGATGGTAACAGGAGGCAGGGGACACAATGTTTTACCCAGGTTCGGGCCCTCTTGATGGAGGTAAAACCCTACGTCCTGCTTGATTAATATTGATGATATGGGTAGTACAAGAGTAGATCTACCACGAGATCAGAGAGGCTAAACCCTAGAAGCTAGCCTATGGTATGATTGTATGTTGTCCTACGGACTAAAACCCTCCGGTTTATATAGACACCGGAGAGGTTAGGGTTACACAAGGTCGGTTACAAAGGAGGAGATATCATATCCGTATTGCCTAGCTTGCCTTCCACGCCAAGTAGAGTCCCATCCGGAGCACAAGACGAAGTCTTCAATCTTATATCTTCATAGTCCATCAGTCCGGCCAAAGGTTATAGTCCGGCTGTCCGGAGACCCCCTAATCCAGGACTCCTCAACCGTGCTGATGGGCAACGGTTCAAGTGCTTCTGTTCGTGGTGTTGGCACGGTCGATCTGAAGTTTACTTCGGGGAAGATCGTGCGGCTGAAGAACGTGCATTATGCCCCCTCTGTCAATAAAAATCTTGTTAGCGGATCTCTTCTGTGTAGAGATGGCTATAAGCTTGTCTTTGAGTCGAATAAATTTGTAATATCCAAGTATGGAACCTTTGCTGGTAAAGGCTATGAGTCAGGAGGCCTGTTTCGTTTATCCTTATCAGACGTTTGCAATAAAGTTGTTAATCATGTTTGCAAGAATAGTGAATCAAATGTGTGGCATTCACGTCTTTGTCATGTTAACTTTGGTTGCATGTCGCGACTAGCGAAGTTGAACTTAATCCCTAGTTTCACTACTGTCAAGGGATCTAAGTGTCAAGTTTGTGTGCAAGCTAAGCAACCTCGTAAGTCTCACACGACTGCGGAAACGGTGTACAACCCCGGATATGAAATCTATCACCGGTTCGGATTCGGCTGTTTTAACCGGTTTAGCCTCTATCCATTTGGTGAATTTATCCACCATGACCAATAAGTATTTTTTCTTGTGGGTTCCCCCTTTAAGGGGTCCAACCATGTCAAGCCCCCAGACCGCGAAGGGCCATGTAATGGGGATTGTTTGGAGGGCGGTGGGTGGCATGTGGCTTTGATTTGCAAAGAGCTGGCAACCGGCGCAACGTTGGACCAAGTCATGTGCATCTGTCGGGCCGTTGGTCAATAGAATCCTGTACGGAAGGCCTTGCTTACAAGAGCTCGGGCTGCGGCGTGATGACCGCCGAGTCCGGCGTGAATTTCTGCCAAAAGGTTCCACCCTTCCTCTTCGAGATGCACCTTTGAAGGACTCCGGTAGCGCTTTTTTTGTACAATTCTCCCTCATGAACCCTGTAGGCCTTGGATCGCCGCACTATGCAGTGTGCCTCATTTTGGTCCTCCGGAAGTTCCTATCTAGTTAGGTAGGCCAGGAATGGTTCTGTCCACGGGGCAATAATGGCCATTATTTCATGGGCTGAATGTGTTATTTCGGTGGCGGGGCCTCCGATTGTGTCAGAGAGTTCGGTATCAGGTATTTTGGCCGGGTCCGGACTGTTATTATCGGTGTCCCCTTCCCATGCTACGGATGGCTTGAAGAGCCTTTCCAGAAATATCTTGGGAAGGACCGCGTCGCGTTTTGCGCCGATGCGGTCGAGGATATCCGCCGCCTGATTGTTTTCCCGAGCCACATGGTGAAATTCGAGCCCCTCGAACCGAGCTGACATTTTTAGGACGACATTGCGATAAGCTGCCATTTTTGGATCCTTGGCAACAAAGTCTCCATTTATTTGGGATATCGCGAGGTTCGAATCCCGCGCACCTCTAGGCGTTGAATGCCCATGGATACTGCCATCCGGAGACCATGTAGAAGGGCCTCATATTCGGCTGCGTTGTTGGAGTCCGTATACATTATCTGTAGTACGTATTGAACGGTATCTCCTGTTGGGGACGTCAAAACGACGCCAGCCCCCAGACCAGCCAACATTTTGGAGCCGTCGAAGTGCATGATCCAGTTTGAATATGTGCCGTACTCTTTAGGGAGTTCGGCTTCCGTCCACTCAGCGACGAAGTCAGCCAAAACTTGCGACTTAATAGCTCGCCGTGGCTTGTAAGTTATGTCGAACGGGAGGAGCTCAATGGCCCATTTGGCAATCCGGCCCGTCGCGTCGCGGTTGTTTATAATATCGTTAAGTGGTACTTCCGAGGCTACCGTTATCGAACACTCTTGAAAGTAGTGTCGCAGCTTCCGGGATGCCATAAATACCGCGTACGCTATCTTTTGATAATGCGGGTACCGTGATTTGCATGGAGTAAGGACAGTGGACCAAAGAGAGAAACCGGCTTTTGAAGGGGAAATTTGTGTCCGTCCACTTCTCGCTCGACGACAAGCACTGCGCTTACTACTTGATGAGTTGCCGCAATGTATAATAGCATTGGTTCGCCAATGTTTGGCGCGGCCAGGACTGGGTTTGTTGCCAATATGGCTTTTATTTCGTTGAGTCCGGCCGTGGCGGCATCCGTCCACTCGAAGTGTTCGGTGCGCCGGAGGAGGCGATAAAGGGGTAATGCCTTTTCTCCCACGGGAATGCCAGGCTGTTGGGTTTCGTAGTAATTTCAAAAAATTTCCTACGCACACGCAAGATCATGTGATGCATAGCAACGAGAGGGGAGAGTGTTGTCTACGTACCCAACGCAGACCGACTGCGGAAGCGTTGACAACGTAGAGGAAGTAGTCGTACGTCTTCACGATCCAACCGATCAAGCACCGAAACTATGGCACCTCCGAGTTCGAGCACACGTTCAGCTCGATGACGATCCCCGGACTCCGATCCAGCAAAGTGTCGGGGAAGAGTTCCGTCAGCACGACGGCGTGGTGACGATCTTGATGTACTACAGCAGCAGGGCTTCGCCTAAACTCCGCTACAGTATTATCGAGGAATATGGTGGCAGGGGGCACCGCACACGGCTAAGGAATAGATCACGTGGATCAACTTGTGTGTCTAGAGGTGCCCCCTGCCTCCGTATATAAAGGAGTAGAGGGGGGAGGCTGGCCGGCCAAGGGAGGGCGCAGGAGAGTCCTACTCCCTCTAGGAGTAGGATTCCCCCCCCCAATCCTAGTCGAATAGGATTCGCGGAGGGGGAAAAGAGGAGGAGGGGGCCGGCCACCTCTCCTAGTCCTAATAGGACTAGGGGAAGGGGGAGGCGCACAGCCCATCTAGGGCAGCCCTTCTCTTTTCCACCAAGGCCCACTATGGCCCATATAGCTCCCGGGGGGTTCCGGTAACCCTCCCGGTATTCCGGTAAAATCCCGATTTCACCGGAACACATCCGATATCCAAACATAGGCTTCCAATATATCAATCTTTACGTCTCGACCATTTCGAGACTCCTCGTCATGTCCTGTGATCACATCCGGGACTCCGAACAACCTTCGGTACATCAAAATGCATAAACTCATAATATAACTGTCATCGTAACCTTAAGCGTGCGGACCCTACGGGTTCGAGAACAATGTAGACATGACCGAGACACGTTTCCGGTCAATAACCAATAGCGGGACCTGGATGCCCATATTGGCTCCTACATATTCTACGAAGATCTTTATCGGTCAGACCGCATAACAACATACGTTGTTCCCTTTGTCATCGGTATGTTACTTGCCCGAGATTCGATCGTCGGTATCTCAATACCTAGTTCAATCTCGTTACCGGCAAGTCTCTTTACTCGTTCCGTAATACATCATCTCACAACTAACATATTAGTTGTAATGCTTGCAAGGCTTATGTGATGTGTATTACCGAGAGGGCCCAGAGATACCTCTCCGACAATCGGAGTGACAAATCCTAATCTCGAAATACGCCAACCCAACATCTACCTTTGGAGACACCTGTAATGCTCCTTTATAATCACCCAGTTACGTTGTGACGTTTGGTAGCACCCAAAGTGTTCCTCCGGCAAACGGGAGTTGCATAATCTCATAGTCATAGGAACATGTATAAGTCATGAAGAAAGCAATAGCAACATACTAAACGATCGGGTGCTAAGCTAATGGAATGGGTCATGTCAATCAGATCATTCAACTAATGATGTGACCTTGTTAATCAAATAACAACTCATTGTTCATGGTTAGGAAACATAACCATCTTTGATTAACGAGCTAGTCAAGTAGAGGCATACTAGTGACACTTTGTTTGTCTATGTATTCACACATGTATTATGTTTCCGGTTAATACAATTCTAGCATGAATAATAAACATTTATCATGATTATAAGGAAATAAATAATAACTTTATTATTGCCTCTAGGGCATATTTCCTTCAGTCTCCCACTTGCACTAGAGTCAATAATCTAGATTACACAGTAATGATTCTAACACCCATGGAGCTTTGGTGCTGATCATGTTTTGCTCGTGGAAGAGGCTTAGTCAACGGGTCTGCAACATTCAGATCCGTATGTATCTTGCAAATCTCTATGTCTCCCACCTGGACTAGATCCCGGATGGAGTTGAAGCGTCTCTTGATGTTTGGTTCTCTTGTGAAATCTGGATTCCTTTGCCAAGGCAATTGCACCAGTATTGTCACAAAAGATTTTCATTGGACCCGATGCATTAGGTATGACACCTAGATCGGATATGAACTCCTTCATCCAGACTCCTTCTTCGCTGCTTCCGAAGCAGCTATGTACTCCGCTTCACATGTAGATCCCGCTACGACGCTTTGTTTAGAACTGCACCAACTGACAGCTCCACCGTTTAATGTAAACACGTATCCGGTTTGCGATTTAGAATCGTCTGGATCAGTGTCAAAGCTTGCATCAACGTAACCTTTTACGGTGAGCTCTTTGTCACCTCCATATACGAGAAACATATCCTTAGTCCTTTTCAGGTATTTCAGGATGTTCTTGACCGCTGTCCAGTGATCCATTCCTGGATTACTTTGGTACCTCCCTGCTAAACTTATAGCAAGGCACACATCAGGTCTGGTACACAGCATTGCATACATGATAGATCCTATGGCTGATGCATAGGGAACATCTTTCACATTCTCTCTACCTTCTGCAGTGGTCGGGCATTGAGTCTTACAATTTCACACCTTGTAACACAGGCAAGAACCCTTTCTTTACTTGATCCATTTTTAACTTCTTCAAAATTTTTGTCAAGGTATGTGCTTTGTGAAAGTCCAATTAAGCGTCTTGATCTATCTCTATAGATCTTAATGCCTAATATGTAAGCAGCTTCACCGAGGTCTTTCATTGAAAAACTCTTATTCAAGTATCCCTTTATGCTATCCAGAAATTCTATATCATTTCCAATTAGCAATATGTCATCCACATATAATATCAGAAATGCTACAGAGCTCCCACTCACTTTCTTGTAAATACAGGCTTCTCCAAAAGTCTGTATAAAACCAATATGCTTTGATCACACTATCAAAACGTTTATTCCAACTCCGAGAGGCTTGCACCAGTCCATAAATGGATCGCTGGAGCTTGCACATTTGTTAGCTCCCTTTGGATCGACAAAACCTTCTGGTTGCATCATATACAACTCTTCTTCCAGAAATCCATTCAGGAATGCAGTTTTGACATCCATCTGCCAAATTTCATAATCATAAAATGCGGCAATGCTAACATGATTCGGACAGACTTAAGCATCGCTACGGGTGAGAAGGTCTCATCGTAGTCAATCCCTTGAACTTGTCGAAAACCTTTCGCGACAAGTCGAGCTTTGTAGACAGTAACATTACCATCAGCGTCAGTCTTCTTCTTGAAGATCCATTTATTCTCAATTGCTCAGCTAGCCTGCGTGGGATCCTGGCATGTCTGAAGGGTGCCAGGCAAAAATGTCCCAGTTCTCGCGTAGGAACTCTCGCAGTGCGGCGTCGACATCAGGGTTTAATTGTGCCCCGATGGAAGGTGTTTTTGTAGGGTCTGTTGGATGGACTTGGAATTTGACTATTTCGTCCGCTGGTTTAAAGGAGGTGGACTTGGATCTTTTATCGAGTATCACGTCGTCCCTGTTCACCATGGAGCGCAGCGCAGTTAGTTCCTCGGCCTCTAGGGCTTCGGATAGTGCCTCAAGGGCTAGTTCAGCTGTCTTATTTTCGGCGCGGAGTGCTATGTCCGGATCACTAGCAAGAGTGATGATTCCGTTGGGCCCGGGCATTTTGAGCTTCATTTACCCGTAATGGGGTATGGCTTGGAAGATAGTAAAGGCCTCCCGCCCTAATAGAGCGTGGTATCCGCTGCAGAACGGGGCCACTTGGAATGTAATTTCTTCGGACCTGTAATTATCCGGCGTGCCGAAATACCATCTAGTGTGATTTTCCCAGCACAGCGTGCTTCCCGACTGGGGATGATTCCTCTAAAGGTTGTGCTACTTTGCTCAATGCGGCTCCAGTCTATTTCCATCTTTTGAAGAGTTTCCTCATAGATGAGGTTTAATCCGCTGCCGCCGTCCATGAGTACCTTGGTGAGTCGAAAGCCGTCCACGATTGGACTGAGGACCAGTGCGGCTAGTGCTCGGGTTGTTCGGAATTTGGGTTCGTCACTGGTATTGAAGGTAATAGCCGTGTCACTCCAAGGATTTATTTCTGCTATGTGGCAGATTTCGGCCATGCTGCGGAGTGCTCGCTTGCATCTATTATTTGATGCGAAGGTCTCAAAGACCGTTGACACCGTATTGTTGTCCGCGGGATGGTTCTCTGTGGTTTTTGGGAGGTGTAGATCCTCACCACTTTTGGCCACCTGCCGGAGTATCCAACATGCTCTAAGGTTGTGCGTTGGTATTGCATCCGCTGTACTATGAATTTTGCAGGGTCCGTTGAGCCATCCCTCCAGTACGGTTCCTTGCCCCGTAAAGGGCTTTTGCTTTTTGGTAGTTAACCCAGGTGTATTGTGATAATGCACCCTTTTATTTCGGACTGGGTTTGTATTCGGGGCCGGATTATCCCAAAATTTTATTTCGGTTTTCTAGGCGCTTTCCATCGCATAGTACTTTCGTACTATGGACACCAAGTCGGCAAAGCGTGTAATTTCGCGGCGACTTATGGCATTGAGGATTCCCTTGTCCGTGCAATTATTGCAAAAGAATGAAATTGCGTCTTCCTCGCGGCAGTCCTTTATCCTGTTCATGACTAGGAGGAATCTAGCCCAGTAATGGTGTACTGTTTCTTCAGGCTCTTGCCTAATTTGGGATAGATCGCGTATGTTTGGGTGGGTGGGTGGAATTGAATCCGAATCCTCACCCAATCTGAGACTCAGGGCCAAGGAGTTTCCGAACTCGGAAGTTTGGATTCTTGGATGTTTTCCGATAAATCTAGCCCGATGCCTGATTCTAGGTTCAGACCTTGAGTGACGTCCTCCCCTCCGCGGGTATCTGACTTGGAGGGATCGGGAATCCGGACATAGCTAGTCTGTGACGCCCGGATACTTAGGGTACAGTAATCCCCCATTAATGATGCCACGTCACCTTTGTCACTGTAGTTAATCTCGGGTTAGTTCAAAAAAAACCGATTCAAAATTCAAATTCGAAATCAAGTCAAACAATTAAAGTTTTGAATTATTAAAAACTAAAATGTTCGGAGTGAGCCAAATAATGCATAAGTAATTATGGTGGAGAAACCCCATTTTTATAGAATTTTTAAATACCCTTAGGTGATTAAAATAGTAGCAAAAACCAATATTTAATGCTTTTATAATTATCAAAATACTAAACTAAATTGTTTTGGGGTAAAACCTTTTGTTGTAGTGGGTTTTAATATATTACTAAATTAGGGATCATTTTTATGTTAGATAAAAACTAAATGAAAAAGAAACTAGAAATAAAACAGAAAAGAGAAATAAATAAAGAAAATACAAAAGACAATACTAACAAAAGAAAAAAAGGAAGAAGGAAACCCCCCCCCCCCCCCCCCCGGGCTCTGGCCCAGTTGGCCACCGCCGCCCGCACGGGCCGGCCCACCCGCACCCCTTATCCTCCCCCATCCCCCACTACACGCACCGACACCCCCACTTCCCACGAAATATCTTTCCCCCTCTCTCCCGATTGGATCAGATCGAGAGGAGGAGCCCTTCGCCGCGCCGCCTACCTCCTGTCCGCACGCCGTCGTCCTCGAGCCTTCACCCCGCGCACGTTGCCCCCCTACTCCTCCCCTGTGAGCTCCCCCTCCGTCCGGTCACCGCCGTGGCGCCCCCCCCCCCCCCCCGCGGCTCCCTCGTCCCGTGCACGCACCCGGCACCCGCGCACCGCGCCCCAGCTCCTGGCCGCGCCGGCCCCCGTCGATGCGCGCGCGCTCGCACGCCCAGCGCCCCGCTGCCATCCCGGGGCCGCGACCTCCTTCCCCGCGCCTGCCTGGGCCGCGCCCCACCATCCCGCTCGCCTACGCGCACCGCACCCCTCGCGCCGCGCCTCCCCCTGTCGCCTCGCCTCCCACCTCAGCTTCGCCGCGCCAGGCGCGCCGGTGCCGTCCCCTTGTTTGCTGCCGCAGCTCTCCCTCCGCCGTGCAGCCCTGCTGCTGCCCCGTGCGTACCCTGCACACCGCCATCTGCTCGCCCCGCGGCCTTCCGCTCATCGCCGCCTGCACCGCATCCCCTGGGCCTGGCCGCCGGCGCCGGCGTGCGCCGAGCGTGCCCAGCGCCCCTCGGGCACGAGCCCGTTCAGGCGCCTTCCTCGCCCAACCCGCTAGGCCCCAGGGGCCATAGACAGCTGGGCCCGCCCCTGTACCTATGACAAAGGGGCCCCGCCCACAGAACGTTTTCTTTAAAGTTATTAATAAAAAAAAGAAATATATAATTAAATTAATAAAAAGGATTAGTTAATTAAATAATACTTAATTAATTATGTAATTAATTAATTAACTTATTTAACACTGTTTAGATAACTAATTAACTCTAATTAAACCTGCTAATTAAATGTTAACAAATAATTAGTTAGTAGTCTATGTATTCACACATGTATTAGTTAGTAGTCTATGTATTCACACATGTATTATGTATTTACACAGTTACCTTACCTGTGATACTGTTCGGAGATGGGGGCTGAAGGGGCAGGTGGCTCCATCCCGGTAGAGGTGGGCCTGGGTTCCCGACGGCCCCCGACTGTTACTTTGAGGCGGAGCGACAGGGCAGGTTGAGACCACCTAGGAGAGAGGTGGGCCTGGCCCTGGTCGGCGTTCGCAGATACTTAACACGTTTAACGAGATCTTGGTATTTGATCTGAGTCTGGCTACTGGCCTATACGCACTAACCATCTACGCGGGGACAGTTATGGGCACTCGACGTCGTGGTATCAGCCGAAGCCTTCGTGACGTCAGCAACGGAGCGGCGCGCGCTGGATTGGACTGGAACGCCTACTAGGCTAGGTCTGCTTCCGGCCGCCCACGCAACGTGCAGGTGTGCTAAGGGCGATGGGCCCAGACCCCTGGGCGCTTAGGTTTAGACCGGCGTGCTGACCTCTCTGTTGGTCTAGGTGGGGCTGCGACGTGTTGATCTTCCGAGGCCGGGCATGACCCAGGAAAGTGTGTCCGGCCAAATGGGATCGAGCGTGTTGGGTTATGTGGTGCACCCCTGCAGGGAAGTTAATCTATTCGAATAGCCGTGATCTTCGGTAACAGGACGACTTGGAGTTGTACCTTGACCTTATGACAACTAGAACCGGATACTTAATAAAACACACCCTTCCAAGTGCCAGATACAACCGATGATCGCTCTCTCACAGGGCGACGAGGGGAGGATCATCGGTTAGGATTATGCTATGCGATGCTACTTGATGAACTTGCCATCTACTCTCTTCTCCTGCTGCAAAATGGAGGTTACCAGAAGCGTAGTCTTCGAAAGGACTAGCTATCCCCCTCTTATTCCGGCATTCTGCAGTTCATTCCACATATGATACCCTTACTCCATTTGATACCCATGCATATGTAGTGTAGCTCCTTGCTTGCGAGTACTTTGGATGAGTACTCACGGTTGCTTTCTCCCTCTTTTCCCCCTATCCCTTCTACCTGGTTGTCGCAACCAGATTGTTGGAGCCCAGGAGCCAGACGCCACCGTCGACGACGACTACTACACCGGAGGTGCCTACTACTACGTGATGCCCGCTGACGACGACCAGGAGTAGTTAGGAGGATCCCAGGCAGGAGGCCTGCGCCTCTTTCGATCCTGTATCCCAGTTTGTGCTAGCCTTCTTAAGGCAAACTTGTTTAACTTATGTCTGTACTCAGATATTGTTGCTTCCGCTGACTCGTCTATGATCGAGCTCTTGTATTCGAGCCCTCGAGGCCCCTGGCTTGTAATATGATGCTTGTATGACTTATTTTATTTGTAGAGTTGTGTTGTGATATCTTCCCGTGAGTCCCTGATCTTGATCGTACACGTTTGCGTGTATGATTAGTGTACGATTAAATCGGGGGCGTCACAAGTTGGTATCAGAGCCGACTGCCTGTAGGAATCCCCCTTCCACACTCCTTGGCCGAAGTCGAAGTCTAGACATTACAAAACTTTTACTAACATGGCGTGTGCCTTACGGGCCCACGTCGCCATCCGGGTGGTATTAGGTCTTTTACTCCTCGATCCTTACTCTGGGACTCTGAACTCTCTTCTATTCGGGTTAAATGAATTTTGCTAAAATCTAACTTTAGGTTCTCGAAATTACTTTCTCCCGGAGAGCCCCTTCAGTCCAGATGATCGCCGGCTGCACCAGAAGATTTCGTAGTTACTCTCTGCTACTCTTTCGAGACTTTGTGCCCATCGCCTTTGCAAATCCCGACCACCGATAAATCCTTATGGATAACTACTTACACTTGCCATTTATACGATCATCCCCATTGATCTTGTTATTACAAGATACCCCGAAATACTTCTCTATTGTTTCGATAATCCTTTGAGCTTACTGCCTTGCTGTTCTTTGTCACCCGAATACCCCTACGGATAATTCTCGCACTTATCGAGTATCCGCTCATCCCCCAGTTGTTCATGTGTTTCTCAATGGTCTTCGAAATACTATTTGATCCTCCAAAAATCCTTAGTAGCTTATTGCTCTGCAATACTTGCCTCTGCATTATGGATGCTTTCCATATGTCGTCCAAATATTCGTTAGTATCCTTAGGCATCGTCTTTTTGAATCCACATTGATTCAACATGAGTGCGAATGCACGCAATCATCAGTTGATCCTTTTAAATTATCTTTCCCAGCTCAGACGTTATTTTAAAACATGAGCTGGATCTCGACCAATCAAATTGCTGTCGATTGTACCCCTAAGGCTATTCAACTTATCCATCCCTAATCAGAGCATTGCTTCTGATCCCTTGTCTTGGAAGTGATAATTCCTTTGCATTTGAACTTTGAGTTAGTCAGTTGTTTCCATAAACTGATCTCCTTGTATTCCTTCTTCCTCGGGTTGAGTACCGATGCTCACATGGACCCCTTGTGGGACCACCAGATCCTTTGTTGGAATTTATCCGACTAGATTCCTTCATATTCTATAAGCTTGTGAGCCTTTCCTCGGATACATAATGCCTTTGGTAAATTGTATCATCTGCTTTCTCCAGCATGCTCTACTTACGGGCTTGTGATATTTACTCATGAAACTTGTGGTATAGTTTCTAAGAATCCCCTATGGGTTGAACATATGCCTTCTCTAAAACTGTGTGAACTCGAAAGTTTTCACGAGTCATACTCTTCTGGTGATTTACCAGATAAAATTTCAACACTACAACTCCATCGAAAATGAGGAGTGAATGATAGGTTATGCATTGGAGAAGTGGGAGTCGACTTTGAACTTTGCGTTCATGCCCATGGACACGATGTAGGTCCCAGGGCGGCGATGCGATCCAAGAGCTCGTTCAGGGAAGAGAGCTCCATTGGATCTAACTGCTCGGCGAGTTCCGAGTTGACGTGAAGATTGCTTTCGTGACCCGAGAAGTCATCGTCGGCGCAACGGCCGAACAGGCGGTCATAAGAAAACCACCTAGCCGGAGAGTTTGGCCGATAGCCAAAGCTCCCTCAGCAACAGTGCCGTCTTTAAAGACGGGATAAGACATCCTTCCTGGTGGCGACGACACAGCGAACTCTCAATGAAAGCACCAATGTCGGTGTCAAAACCGGCGGATCTCGGGTAGGGGGTCCCGAACTGTGCGTCTAGGCCGGATGGTAACAGGAGGCAGGGACACGATTTTACCCAGGTTCGGGCCCTCTTGATGGAGGTAAAACCCTACGTCCTGCTTGATTAATATTGATGAATATGGGTAGTACAAGAGTGGATCTACCACGAGATCAGAGAGGCTAAACCCTAGAAGCTAGCCTATGGTATGATGTATGTTGTCCTACGGACTAAAACCCTCGGTTTATATAGACACCGGAGAGGGTTAGGGTTACACAAGGTCGGTTACAAAGGAGGAG
>NC_053027.1:93148055-93190561 GCF_003073215.2 Triticum urartu | reverse complement strand
ATAAGTGCATATGATCCAAGAAGAGAAAGTGTGTTAGCTTATGCCTCTCCCTCAAATAAAATTGCAATAATGATTACCGGTCTAGTTATCGATTGCCTAGGGACAAATAACTTTCTTGTGTGACAAAAGGCTCTCTACTAAAACTAACTTAGTTGTGTCTTCATCTAAACAGCCCCTACTTTTTATTTAGGCGCTCTTTATTATCTTGCAAACCTATCCAAAAACACCTACAAAGTTCTTCTAGTTTCATACTTGTTCTAGGAAAAGCGAACGTTAAGCGTGCATAGAGTTGTATCGATGGTCGATAGAACTTGAGGGAATATTTGTTATACCTTTAGCTCCTCATTGGGTTCGACACTCTTACTTATAGAAAGAGGCTACAATTGATCCCCTATACTTGTGGGTTATCACTATTATAGTTGGATCTTATGATGTTTCTCCCCCTCTATCTCCTTGTGATGAATTGAGTTTTCCCTTTGAAGTTATCTTATCGGATTGAGTCTTTAAGAATTTGATAACACTTGATGTACGTCTTGCATGTGCTTATCTATGGTGACAATGGGATATTCACGTGATCCACTTGATGTATGTTTTGGTGATCAACTTGCAAGTTCCATGACCTCATGAACTTATGCATAGGGGTTGGCACACGTTTTCATCTTGACTTTCGGGTAGAAACTTTGGGGAACTCTTTGAAGTTCTTTGTGTTGGTTGAATAGATGAATCTGAGATTGTGTGATGCATATCATATAATCATACCCACGGATACTTGAGGTGACATTGGAGTATCTAGGTGACATTAGGATTTTGGTTGATTTGTGTCTTAAGGTGTTATTCTAGTACAAACTCTAGGATAGATCGAACAGAAAGAATAGTTCATGTTATTTTACTATGGACACTTGGATAGATCGATCGGAAAGGATAACTTTGAGGTGGTTTCGTACCCTACAATAATCTCTTTGTTTGTTCTACGCTATTAGTGACTTTGGAGTGACTCTTTGTTGCATGTTGAGGGATTGTTATATGATCCAATTATGTTATTATTGTTGAGAGAACTTGCGCTAGTGAAAGTATGAACCCTAGGCCTTGTTTCAATGCATTGCAATACTGTTTACACTCACTTTTATCATTAGTTATCTTGCTGTTTTTATATTTTCAGATTACAAACACCTATATCTACCATCCATATTGCACTTGTATCACCATCTCTTCACTGAACTAGTGCACCTATATAATTTACCATTGTATTGGGTGTGTTGGGACACCAGAGACTCTTTGTTATTTGGTTGCAGTGTTGTTTGAGAGAGACCATCTTCATCCTACGCCTCCCACGGATTGATAAACCTTAGGTCATCCACTTGAGGGAAATTTTCTACTGTCCTACAAACCTATGCACTTGGAGGCTGAGGGAGTCCTGGATTAGGGGGTCTCCGGACAGCCGGACTATATCCTTTGGCCGGACTGTTGGACTATGAATATACAAGATTGAAGACTTCGTCTCGTGTCCGGATGGAACTCTATTTGGCGTGGAAGGCAAGCTAAGCAATACGGATATGTATATCTCCTCCTTTGTAACCGACCTTGTGTAACCCTAGCCCCCTCCGGTGTCTATATAAACCGGAGGGTTTTAGTCTGTAGGACAACATACAATCATACCATAGGCTAGCTTCTAGGGTTTAGCCTCTCCGATCTCGTGGTAGATCAACTCTTGAAATACTCATATCATCAAGAATAAATCAAGCAGGACGTAGGGTTTTACCTCCATCAAGAGGGCCCGAACCTGGGTAAAACATCGTGTTCCCTGCCTCCTGTTACCATCCGCCTTAGACGCACAGTTTGGCACCCCCTACCCGAGATCCGCCGGTTTTGACACCGACATTGGTGCTTTCATTGAGAGTTCCTCTGTGTCGTCGCCGTTAGGCTTGATAGCTCCTACGATCATCAATAGCGATGTAGTCCAGGGGGAGACTTTTCTCCCCGGACAGATCTTTGTGTTCGGCGGCTTCGCACTACGTGCCAACTCTCTTGGCCATCTAGAGCAGATCGAAAGTTACGCCCCTGGCCACCAGGTCAGGTTCGGAAGCTTAAACTACACGGCCGATATCCGCGGAGACTTGATCTTCGACGGATTCGAGCCTCTGCCTTGTGCGCCACGCGGTCCCGATGAGTACGATCTAGCTCTACCATTGGACAGTGTTCAAGACATCGAACCGGCAGCCGCTCCGACCCTCAATTCCGAGCCAGTTGCGCCATCCATGGACGGGTGGATGGACCCCGCCACGGAGGCCGTATCCTCTGCGACAATTGAGCCGAATATCGACCTTATCCTTCATGAGAGCCGTGTTGCAAAACTGCCGGATCCTTCTTCGGCCACGGACTCCGAACCGCCTGCGCCCGTTCCTATCGAATCCAATTGGGCGCCGATCATGGAGTTTACCTCTGCAGATATTTTTCAGCACTCGCCCTTCGGTGACCTACTAAACTCATTAAGGTCTCTCTCATTGTTAGGAGGATCCTGGCCGAACTATGTCTGGCAGGATTGGGATGCGGATGACGAAGAAATTCGCCGCCCACCCACCACCCACTTAGTAGCCACTGTCGATGACTTAACCGACATGCTCGACTTCGACTCCGAAGACATCAACGGTATGGAAGACGACGCGGGAGACGAAGAGGAACCACTGCCCACAGGGCACTGGACAGCCACCTCATCATACGATATATACATGATGGACACACCCAAAGAAGGCAATGGCGATGAGACAATGGAGGATGACGACTCCAAGAAGCAACCCAAGCGCCGGCTTCAGCGGCGCCGCTCTAAGTCCCGCCAAGGCAAAAGTGGTGATACCGGCACAGGAGACAATAGCACTCCGGACAGTGCTGAAGACGGCAACAATCCCCTCCAGCAAGATTTAGGGCAGGAGGATGGAGAAGCCAGCCCTCCAGAGAGAGCGGCAGATGGAGAGGCGGAGGATGATAATTACATGCCTCCCTCCAAAGACGAGGCATGCCTCGACGATGACGAATTCGTCGTGCCTGAGGATCCCGTCAAACAAGAGCGCTTCAAGCGCCAGTTTATAGCCACGGCAAATAGCCTTAAGAAAAAGCAGTAGCAGCTTCAAGCTGATCAAGATTTTCTGGCCGACAGATGGACTGAAGTCCTGGCGGCCAAGGAATACAAACTCAAACACCTGTCCAAGAGTTACCCAAAGTGCAGGTTGCTACCCTGACTGGAGGAGGAAGCACCGAAACCTACATCCCCTGCGTATGATGCGGCTGATCGGCCACGTCATGGCCGCGACAGAGAGACATTCAAGCCAAAAGCTCAGCCCGCACCCCGACGCCATTCAAATAAAAAGGCATGAGGAAATATGCCAGACCTGCGAGACGTATTGGAGGACAAAGCAAAACATGCAAGATCGATCTATGGATCACGAGGGCGTGCCACTATGCGAGACGATAATCGTCATGCCGGATACAGTAAAAGTAAGTCCGGCCGGGCCGAACAAAGCAGACAAGACTCATTTGAGCTGCGTCGCAATATAGCCCAGTACAGAGGCGCCGCACACCCCTTATGCTTTACAGATGAAGTAATGGATCATCAAATCCCAAAGGGTTTCAAACCCGTAAATATAGAATCATATGACGGCACAACAGATCCTGCGGTATGGATCGAGGATTTCCTCCTGCACATCCACATGGCCCGTGGTGATGACCTACACGCCATCAAATACCTTCCACTCAAACTCAAAGGACCAGGTTGGCATTGGCTCAACAGCTTGCCAGCAGAGTCCATTGGTTGTTGGGAAGATCTGGAAGCCGCATTCCTCGACACCTTTCAGGGCACTTATGTGCGACCACAAGATGCCGATGACTTGAGCCACATAATTCAGCAGCCAGAGGAATCAGCCAGGCAATTCTGGACACGGTTCCTAACAAAGAAAAATCAAATCGTCGACTATCCGGATGCAGAGGCCCTAGCAGCTTTCAAGCACAACATCCGCGACGAATGGCTCGCCCGGCACCTTGGCCAGGAAAAGCCGAAATCTATGGCAACCCTCACGACACTCATGACCCACTTCTGTGCGGGAGAAGACAGCTGGTTGGCCCACAGCAATAACATATCAAAGAACCATGGTACTTCGGATACCAAGGACGGCAACAGTAGGTCACGTCGCAACAAACATAAGCGCCACATTAACAGCGACAATACCGAGGATACGGCAGTCAATGCCGGATTCAAAGGCTCTAAACCCGGTCAGCGGAAAAAGCCATTCAAAAGGAGCACTCCGGGCCCGTCCAGTTTGGACCGTATACTCGATCGCTCGTGCCAAATACACGGCACCCCCGACAAGCCAGCCAACCACACCAGCAGGGATTGTTGGGTGTTCAAGCAGGCCGGCAAGTTAAATGCCGAAAACAAAGATAAGGGGTCACATAGCGACGATGAGGAGGAGCCCCGGCAGCCGAACACCGGAGGACAGAAGAGGTTCCCCCCACAAGTGCGGACGGTGAACATGATATAGGCAACCCACATCCCCAAGAGGGAGCGGAAGTGTGCGCTCAGGGACGTATATGCGTTTGAGCCAGTCGCCCCAAAGTTCAACCCATGGTCCTCCTGTCCAATCACCTTCGATCGCAGAGACTGAAAGTGCAACTATCCCTAGGTGGTTTTGGTAATTCATAACAACATATAGCTCATTGAGCTAATGCTATTCCAAGATGATTATTTCAGGAAAGCTCAATGATTGGCATGGCATGGATGTGAAAGTGGAACCCTCAAAATGCTAAGGACAAAGGATTGGCTCAAGCTCAAAAGCTCAAGACTCTTCATTTCATATTTTAGTGATCCAAGATCACATTGAGTCCATAGGAAAAGCCAATACTATTAAGGAGGGATGAGGTGTTGCTTAATGAGCCTCTTGCTTCATGTGCTTAGTGATATGCTCCAAAACCCTCAACTACTTTCCCATATCCACATATGACCTAAACCCTAAGACAAACTCGGTCCTACCGATTCTTCCTATCCGGCGCCACCGAGTTTCACTTGTCATAAGCCACTGCCAAACCCTAGCAATTCGGTTCTACCGATAGGGATCTCGGTCTCACCGATATGGGATTGCAAACTCTCTGTTTCCCTTTCATAACTTTTTGGTCTCACCGAAAGAGCGAATCGGTCCCACCGAGATTGCAATGTAAATTCAGTGTTTCCCCTTTGTAACTTTTCGGTCTCACCGAAAGAGCAAATCGGTCCCACCGAGTTTGCCTGACCAACTCTCTGGTTAGCTAATTACCAAATTCGGTCTCACCGAGTTTGTGTAACCGGTCTCACCGAGATTACGTTATGCCCAAACCCTAACCATATCGGTCCTACTGAGTTGCATGTCAGTCCCACCGAAAATCTCTAACGGTCACTAGGTTTACATTTTCGGTCCGACCGAGTTTGTTGATTCGGTCCCACCGAGATTGGAAAACTGTGTGTAACGGTTGGATTTTGTGTGGAGGCCATATATACCCCTCCACCTCGTCTTCATTCGAAGAGAGAGCCATCGGAACGCATACACCATTCCAACTCATATGTTCTGAGAGAGAACCACCTACTCATGTGTTGAGACCAAGATATTTCATTCCTACCATATGAATCTTGATCTCTAGCCTTCCCCAAGTTGCTTTCCACTCAAATCTTCTTTCCGAAAAATCCAAATCCTATGAGAGAGAGTTGAGTGTTGGGGAGACTATCATTTGAAGCACAAGAGCAAGGAGTTCATTACCTACACACCATTTGTTACTTCTTGGAGAGTGGTGTCTCCTAGATTGGCTAGGTGTCCACTTGGGAGCCTCCGACTAGATTGTGGAGTTGGACCAAGGAGTTTGTAAGGGCAAGGAGATCGCCTACTTCGTGAAGATCTACCGCTAGTGAGGCAAGTCCTTCGTGGGCGATGGCCATGGTGGGATAGACAATGTTGCTTCTTCGTGGACCCTTTGTGGGTGGTTGCTTCTTCGTCGACCCTTTGTGGGTGGTTGCTTCTTCGTGGACCCTTCGTGGGTGGAGCCCTCCGTGGACTCGCGCAGCCGTTGCCCTTGGGTGAAGCCCTGTGTGGACTCGCGCAACCATTACCCTTCGTGGGTTGAAGTCTCCATCAACGTGGATGTAGGATAGCACCACCTATCCGAACCACGGGAAAAACATCCGTGTCTCCAATAGCGTTTGAAATCTCCAAACCCTTCCCTTTATATTCTTGCAAGTTGCATGCTTTACTTTCCACTGCCAATACACTCTTTGCATGCTTGCTTGAATAGTGTGATGATTACTTGACTTGTCCTAAAATAGCTAAAATCTGCCAAGAACTAAAATTGGGAAAAGATTAAGTTTTTATTTGGTCAAGTAGTCTAATCACCCCCCTCTAGACATACTTTCGATCCTACAAGTGGTATCAGAGCTTTGGTCTCCATTTGCTTGATCTCCATAGCTTTTGGTGGTCATAGCCTTGGTTTCACAACCTAGGAGAGTATGGCGTCTAGCGAGGGAAATTATCACCGTAGAGGTCCTTACTTTGATGGTACTAATTTTGCTAGTTGGAAGCATAAAATGAAAATGCATATTCTTGGACATAACCCCGTTGTTTGGGCTATTGTGTGTGTTGGCTTGCAAGGTGACTTCTTTGAAGGGAGAGAACCAAACCGTGAAGCTACCGCAGAAGAGTTGAAGATGTTGCAATACAATGCTCAAGCTTGTGATATTCTCTTCAACGGATTGTGCCCCGAAGAATTCAACAAAATCAGCCGCCTTGAGAATGCAAAGGAAATTTGGGATACTTTGATTGATATGCACGAAGGTACCGACTCCGTCAAGGAATCCAAGTTGGATGTGCTTCAAAGCCAACTTGACAAGTTCAAGATGAAGGATGGTGAAGGTGTCGCTGAAATGTACTCTAGGCTTGCTCTCATCACAAATGAGATTGCCGGCTTAGGAAGTGAAGAGATGACCGATAAATTCATCATCAAGAAGATCCTAAGAGCCTTGGATGGAAAATATGATACCGTGTGCACATTGATCCAAATGATGCCAAATTACAAAGATCTCAAGCCAACGGAAGTGATTGGAAGAATTGTTGCTCATGAGATGTCACTTAAGGATAAAGAGGAACTTCACAACAAATCAAGTGGTGCCTATAAAGCCTCATGTGAAGCCCCTACATCATCAAGTGAGAAACAAGACTTCAATGAAGAATTGAGCTTAATGGTGAAGAACTTCAACAAGTTCTACAAGAATAGAAGCAAAGATAGAAGCTCCAAATCAAGGTCCTACAATGACAAAAGATCTTCTAGTCGAGAGCGAAACTGTTACAATTGTGGAAGACCCGGACACTATTCCAACGAGTGTACGGATCCCTACAAGAGAACAGAAGATTCTCCAAAAAGAAGAAGCAAAGGATCACCACCAAGAGAGAGAAGGAGTAGAGATGATCGTTATGAACGAAGATACTCACGGAGAAGCAAGGACTCGGAAAGGAAGGAAAAATCATCAAGGAGCTACACAAGACGAAGACATCAAGCTCATGTTGGTGAATGGGTATCCGGCTCTGACTCTGACAGCCACTCCGAGAGAAGTTATCACTCCGACTCCGAAGATACTCAAGATGAAGGTGTTGCCGGTCTAGCACTTGTGTCAACCAACTCCTACGACATATTTGACTCACCAAATGAAGGAATTGGAAGATGCTTCATGGCCAAAGGTCCTAAGTTAACATACCCCGAGTATGTTGATTTCAATAGTGATGAGGATGACTTGTTAGGAGATGATTTGATTGGTGACAACTCTAGTGATGAATACTATTATGAAAGACCAATTAGTCATGCTAATCAAGATAAAACGAGTGACAATGATAAGGAGAAGATTGAGGCCCTAACTAAAGAACTAAAAACTCTTAAGTTAGCTCATGACACTATCTTCGAAGATCATCGAGAACTTTTAAGAGCTCATGAGAAGCTACGCTTTGAAAAGCTCAATCTTGAGCAAGAGCATGAGTTCTTAAAGGCAATCAATGATGATCTCCGCAAGAAAAGTTCTTCTTACATTGCCAAGCGTTTACTCTTATCCACTTACATGCCTCAAGTCAAGTCTAACAAGAAAGATTCTTCCGCTAGTAGTAACAATGATCATGCTAAATCCAATATTGTTGCTTCTAGTAGTTCCCTTGATTCCACTAATGATTCTCTTAGCCAAGTTACACTTGAGCAAGAAAATAGCTTATTGAAGGGAATTATAGAGAAAGGAGTGTACAAAAGCCTTGCCGGGAGTAAGCAATTCGAGGAAATTGTGCGCAAGCAAGGAATGCACCAGAAGAATCAAGGTGTTGGTTTTGAACGAAAGTTCAATGCCAATGGAGTTGAATGGGAAGAAGATCAATACCCCAAGACAAAGTTTGTCCCTCAACAAGAGAAGTTTTTCAAAGGGACACAAGCTCAAGATGATCTTCCACCACAAGACTACAAGCAAAAAGGCAAGGACAAGCTTCAAGAGGAAATTGATGCATTTGAAGAAGCTCCTAAGACCTTAGTCAAGTGGATTCCCAAGACTACTTCAAGTTCCACTTCATCAAGTACGACTACAACTCCAAGGATTCCCATCAAGATGATGTGGATCCAAAAGAAGAAGAACTAGAGAGTCCTTGAGGGTGACTCCGCCAACATACTTCACTCTTATCATTTTGGCAAGAACAAGTGCAATCAACTTCCACATCCTGCACTAGTTCAAGGAGTCACAAACCCTCTTGTTGGTAAGACAAGGGACAAGGTAACCTAAAAGTTTTCATGGACATCATCTTGTGTGTGCATCACTCTATGTCTATGGATATCCTTGTTTGTTCCTTGTGGGACTAACCCATGTAGGTATTGAAAGTGCAATTCACTCAAATGGATAGCTCCAAGAGATCTACATCAACATTGAGCATCCACATCTTCAACATCTACATGAAGTCATCATCGACGAAACCCAAGGTTAGTTCATCCCTCCAAGGGGGGATATCACATCTAGGGGGAGCTTTACTCTAAGACTTGAGCTAAAGCAACTCTAAAGATGTGAACACAACAATGCTTTATGTAAAAGTGGTAACCCCACTTGAGCTTAAACGATGAGTATGACCTACGATCAAGTGTTCTCACTTGACTCCTAAGTCAATATACTCATATATAGATGACCTAGTCATCGCAAATTGCTTGATAGATGCTAGAATTGGTTGTGCATGCTTTGCCACATATTCCATTTGCCATCTTATTGTGTGAGCATGCTGATTGCATATTTTACTAATTCGAGGACATCCACTTGTTGCTTTGATTGTTTGGCTTTATCTTCTTTTGCCAAGTGGATGGACAAGAATGCCTAAGAACCTCCTCTAGCTATCTATGCTTTTCTCATCTCAAACTCTATTCATGCTGCATCACAAAATTTGATCAAGTCAGATTCGAACCACTCTGTGTGAGGAGCACTCGGAGTCCCTGATTCGTCATAGACTTAAACTTCCAAAACCTCTTTATGAATCTCGGTCTGACCGATACTCCATTTCGGTCCTACCGAGTTCATTAAGTTGATCTAGGTTTTCGATCTCGGTGCAACCGATTTGAACTTTTCGGTCACACCGAGTTGCAATAACTGCACACAGTTTTGCATCTCGGTGCCACCGAGTTGTTCCACTCGATCACACCGACAGGGTCGGGCTATATATAGTGACGGGCAGAATTTTGGAAATTTCTCCGAAACCTCCTCGCCCGCGCGATAGCCTGCTCTGCCTTCGTGGTCTCCGGATCGTCTCCTCGCCGCCAGCAGCCTCCAGTCGCTGGTCTTCGCCGCCGTCAACGGATTTCTGCCCCGCCTTTGCCGCCGTAGCAAGTCCACGCCGAACTAGGGTATGGACTTGATCATTGTGCTATTCCTCAATCTGATTCCTAGCACATTGTGATCATCATGAATCTTGCCACGATTGATAAACTTCTATCCAGTCAAAACGCTCGTAGATTAGGTTTAATTCGAAAATTTTAGGGTTAGGTTTCCGCCGAAACCATTTCGGACCCACCGAGTTGAAAAACTCGGTCCCACCGATCTGGCTTTTGCCATTGCACAAGTTAAACTCGGTCTGACCGAGAATAACTTATCGGTGCGACCGATTTTGGAATTCTGTGAAACCCTAGCAGTCTCGGTGCCACCGAACTGTGACTCGGTCTGACCGAGTTCACCAGTTCTGGTGCCAAAACTGCTTCGGTGTCACCGAGTTTGAAAATCGGTAGATCCGAGATGCTTTCTGTGGAAAACTAAAACTAAGTTTTTGGATTAATCTTTTGCAAAAATCTCTGCTTTTTGTGATGCTCATCCACTCTATCTCTTCTATAATCTATTCACAGGGCCAGCAGTCAGTTTGCAACATGTCTGATCAAAGTGACAGCCTGAACCTCTCAGAGCAGCAAGTTGTGATGAGTGAGGGCACTAGCCCCTCAAGTTCTTCTGATGATGGCAGCAGGAGCACACCCAGCAATCTGCCTAAGGCTGCCACACGTCAAAGGAAGAAGAGAACATCTGATTCTGAGGATGAAGACTATGTGGCAGAGGAAGAGGCCACTTCCAAGAGAGTTGAGCCAGCTCAAGGCTCAAAGCCAGGCCTGAAAATCAAGAGGCCAGCAGGCAGGCAGCCAATGTCAAAGGCTAGAGCCTCAACTGAGAAGCCTGCACCTGCTCCCATTGAGCCCATTGCTGCTGAGGGTAAGAAGAGGAAAGAGAGAGTAAAGAAGACTGTAGCCAAAGTGCTTGGGAGAGCCTCCATCATGGTAGAAGAGGAGGAGGAATAAGAGGTTGCTGCACCAGCACCTAAGGCAGCCAAACTTATGGGAGATGCCATAAGGTCAGGTGGAGCTGCATCCAAGCCCAAGGAAGCTCCTAAGGATGCATCTAAGCCTAAGACAGCTCCAAAGAGAAACACAAGGAGTATACCTGCTGCAGAAAAGAACAAGGCCCCAGTGCCTGAAGCTATTGAAGAAGAGGAAGAGAGTGTCCTTCGGAAGCTCAAGCCCAAGATCCCAGACCACAACGATGCTCATCCTGTGGCTGAGGACATGAAGCTTAGGAGAGACTCAGGGCTCAGGAAATGGAGAGAAGCAGATCCATATGCTTCTAGGAGAAGGACTGCCGTGGACTACATATTTCACACAAAGGAGCAACAAGATTTTTATGAGACTGTTTTGCTTGACAAGAAGCCAATCGTTTGTGACATGAGATGGGTCGACTGGACATACATCAAGGAGAATGAAGAGCACTACCCAGGAGTTCAGGACAGCTTCAGAGCGTGTGGAGTAGAGGACTTTGTTGGGCAGAAGCTCACAAAGTGGAACGAGGAACTCATCATGCAGTTCTACTCCACAGCTCACTTTTATCCGGATGGAAGGATTACATGGATGTCAGAGGGTACAAGGTACCAATCTACAGTGGCTGAGTGGGCACAGATCATCAATGCCCCAGAAGAGCAAGAGGAGGACCTGGATATCTATGCCAAGAAAAAGATGGACCATAACTCCATGTCCAACATGTACAAGGAAATTCCCAATGAAGCTCTTGACACATTCAAGTTTGGCTCAGTGCATTATCTTCTGTCAGGGCTGCCAACCATCAATTGGATATTGAGGCACACCTTATTGCCCAAGTCTGGAGATCACAAGATGATCAGAGGCCATGCAATCAACTTGCTTCACGTCTTTGATGTGCCACAGAAATTCAAGGTCATGAGCCTCATAGTGGAAACCATTAAGAGGACAGCTCCAGATCAGAAGAGGAGCTGTGGATATGCCCCTCAGATTCAGGAGCTCATCAACTCCAAGATGGGCACGGGCGTATATTTGTTGGATAAGGAACACCTGCCCATCCGTCCAGATTTCGAGGACAATGAAGTTGTGATGACAGAGAATGAGCCATCGTCTGCACAAGCATATGCAAAGAAGGAGAAGGCGAAGAAGGAAAAAGCTGCCAGGATGCCTACTCAAGAGGAGGCATCTGACTATTTCTTGAAGACCAAGCAAGAGCAGCTCAGTTACTTGATTGCATCCACGCTGAGAATTGAGCAAAGTCTAGCCAACCTCACTAAGAATCAGCAGAGCCTAGAAAGGATTATGGAACAGAAGTTCTATGACTTGGATGTCAAGGTAACGGAAGTTCAGTCTATAGTGGAGCAGCTTCAGGAGGACATGAATGAGAGGAGAGGCAGGACCACGACTCATGCTTTTTCTAGAGTGCCACGAGGTCCGAGGTCATCTGCACTGCCAGTTGCTGACACCAGAGCTACAACGTCTGCACCAGCCACAGCCTCAGCTCCAGCGTCTACTTCAGCTCCAACTCCAGCGACTATTTCAACATCTACAGAAGCCTTCGTCCTTGGAGTGATCCGGACTCCACCACCACCTGAAGATCAAGCCTGAGCGTCGATCTAGTGCTATGCATTTTCTAGGAACTTTTTGGTAACTTGTTGCCAAAGGGGGAGAAGATGTATAGATCATAGGCTTCGAGAGAGAGAGTGTTGCTTTTCTCTCTTGCTTTATTTGGTGTTTTTTTTCCGAACTTTGTTTGCTTTTGAGTGCTTGATACTATGTCATTATTTGTGAGACATCGATGATCATGTGTTTGATCATAAGCTACACTTAATGTTTGCTTGATGCTTGTTTGAATATTATCATTATATCTATCGTTTGTGATCATTCACTATTCTTGGTGATGAGTGCATGTATTTCAATCTTATCATTTTGAGCGCTCCACCAAGATGTATGTGACATGGAAGAGTAACCCATGATTCTAACTCTTTGTGCATTTGCAGTCCAAAGCAAATTTTAAATATGCACAAATTTAGGGGGAGCTCTTACTTATCACATACTTCTCAAAGCGACGATATATTTCATGCTTATTATCATTTGTCGAAGCTTTGATCTATATGTTGTCATCAATTACCAAAAAGGGGGAGATTGAAAGTGCAACTATCCCTAGGTGGTTTTGGTAATTCATAACAACATATAGCTCATTGAGCTAATGCTATTCCAAGATGATTATTTCAGGAAAGCTCAATGATTGGCATGGCATGGATGTGAAAGTGGAACCCTCAAAATGCTAAGGACAAAGGATTGGCTCAAGCTCAAAAGCTCAAGACTCTTCATTTTATATTTTAGTGATCCAAGATCACATTGAGTCCATAGGAAAAGCCAATACTATCAAGGAGGGATGAGGTGTTGCTTAATGAGCCTCTTGCTTCATGTGCTTAGTGATATGCTCCAAAACCCTCAACTACTTTCCCATATCCACATATGACCTAAACCCTAAGCCAAACTCGGTCCTACCGATTCTTCCTATCCGGCGCCACCGAGTTTCACTTGTCATAAGCCACTGCCAAACCCTAGCAATTCGGTTCTACCGATAGGGATCTCGGTCTCACCGAGATGGGATTGCAAACTCTTTGTTTCCCTTTCGTAACTTTTCGGTCTCACCGAAAGAGTGAATCGGTCCCAACGAGATTGCAATGTAAATTCAGTGTTTCCCCTTTGTAACTTTTCGGTCTCACCGAAAGAGCAAATCGGTCCCACCGAGTTTGCCTGACCAACTCTCTGGTTAGCTAATTACCAAATTCGGTCTCACCGAGTTTGTGTAACCGGTCTCACCGAGATTACGTTATGCCCAAACCCTAACCATATCGGTCCTACTGAGTTGCATGTCAGTCCCACCGAAAATCTCTAACGGTCACTAGGTTTACATTTTCGGTCCGACCGAGTTTGTTGATTCGGTCCCACCGAGATTGGAAAACTGTGTGTAACGGTTGGATTTTGTGTGGAGGCTATATATACCCCTCCACCTCTTTCTCATTCCAAGAGAGAGCCATCAGAACACACACATCATTCCAACTCATTTGTTCTGAGAGAGAACCACCTACTCATGTGTTGAGACCAAGACATTCCATTCCTACCATATGAATCTTGATCTCTAGCCTTCCCAAGTTGCTTTCCACTCAAATCTTCTTTCCACCAAATCCAAATCCTATGAGAGAGAGTTGAGTGTTGGGGAGACTATCATTTGAAGCACAAGAGCAAGGAGTTCATTACCTACACACCATTTGTTACTTCTTGGAGAGTGGTGTCTCCTAGATTGGCTAGGTGTCACTTGGGAGCCTCCGACAAGATTGTGGAGTGAACCAAGGAGTTTGTAAGGGCAAGGAGATCGCCTACTTCGTGAAGATCTACCGCTAGTGAGGCAAGTCCTTCGTGGGTGATGGCCATGGTGGGATAGACAAGGTTGCTTCTTCGTGGACCCTTTGTGGGTGGTTGCTTCTTCGTGGACCCTTCATGGGTGGAGCCCTCCGTGGACTCGCGCAACCGTTGGCCTTGGGTGGAGCCCTGTGTGGACTCGCGCAACCGTTACCCTTCGTGGGTTGAAGTCTCCATCAACGTGGATGTAGGATAGCACCACCTATCCGAACCACGGGAAAAACATCCGTGTATCCAATAGCGTTTGAAATCTCCAAACCCTTCCCTTTATATTCTTGCAAGTTGCATGCTTTACTTTCCGCTGCCAATATACTCTTGGCATGCTTGCTTGAATAGTGTGATGATTACTTGACTTGTCCTAAAATAGCTAAAATCTGCCAAGAACTAAAATTGGGAAAAGATTAAGTTTTTATTTGGTCAAGTAGTCTAATCACCCCCCTCTAGACATACTTTCGATCCTACAGAGACCACCCCACTAGTATCCGTCATGGAGGATTCGCCGCACTGGTCCTAGACCCAATCATTGGCGGATTTCACCTCACTCGAGTCCTAATTGACGGCGGCAGCAGCCTGAACCTGCTTTATCAGGACACAGTGCGCAAAATGGGTATAGACCCCTCAAGGATCAAACCCACAAAAACGACCTTTAAAGGTGTCATACCAGGTGTAGAGGCCCATTGCACAGGCTCAGTCACACTGGAAGTGGTCTTCGGATCCCCGGATAACTTCCGAAGCGAAGAGTTAATCTTCGACATAGTCCCGTTTCGCAGTGGCTACCATGCACTGCTTGGGCGAACCACACTTGCGAGATTCAATGAGGTACTGCATTATACATATCTCAAGCTTAAGATGCCAGGACCTCGGGGGGTCATAACAGTCAATGGAAACACAGAGCGCTCTCTCCGCACTGAGGAGCACACTGTGGCCCTCGCAGCAGAAGCGCAAAGCAGCCTCTGAAGGCAATCCACTAGTTCGGCGATTAAGGACCCGGACACCTTCAAGCGCGCCCGGAGTAATCGGCAACTGGACCGCCTGGCACGTTCCGAGCTCGCATAGCAATGCGGCCCCCACCCTGGTCCTAGCCAAACGGTGAAATCCATGCCACACGTACATAATTACGCATTAAAAATACCATGGGCACATGTGGGGAGGGGGGCATGACTACGACACGCCCCAAGACGCGGCTTCAACCGCACTAGGGGCTTCCCGCTTTGTTATTTTTCTATTTTAGGACTTTAATCTCTAGAAACCCTGTCCGGCAGCATGATTGCCGAACACATGATGGAGCAACCAAGGAGGCAGAGAGCTACGTCACACCACGGAACTCCCAGGTTGATTACGATAACGAGTGAAATGCTTGCTTTAATACTATTCCTCAGCTCGCCCTTGGAAGGGACATGTCAAATAGTCCTACTTTTTGCTTATCGCACTACTTGTATCATTCTGCTCTAACGCACCTTTTTGAATAAAACACTGCACAACATTAAGACTATTATTGCATTCTTCCTTTACATATATATGTTCATTCATGACATCTAGCACCCGTACACTCTGGTACGGCCAATACGCCAGGGGCTTAAGCATACCCCATAATGCGGCGTGAGAAGTCTGAACACTTTCGACAGTGCGGCACCCCGAACTTATAGCATTATATGCATCAGCTCCGAATCATGTCTTGGGTCAATAGTTGGGTTTGCCCGGCTCCCATGTTTTGGTACCTTACGTTCCGCTATATTGGCTAAGGTAGTGCTGGGAGAACTACTGCGATTGTGCCCCGGTTCTACTGGGCTAAGCACCTCAGTAGAGAAAGCTAAAACTGACTGTCATGATAAGGCGAGAGACTGGTCGCTGTTCGAGAGGTTTCAAGTCCCTAAAGACTTATGCCGCTTAGAGCGAGGAGTCGGCCCTGTCCGGCTTAAGGCGTGTATCGCGCCCTGAATTCGGCCTTCCAAATACTAGGGGCTTCGCCGAAATTTAAAATTATAGAATTCTATGGCTAAGTGAGAGTGATAACGCATTATAGTCCGATTGCCTTGTTCGTTGTGCTGAGCACCTCCCTCGAAGGACCCAACAATAGGAACAAGAGTGCTCAGGTTTATCCCGAACACCCCAGCACTCGTGGCGTGGGGGCAGAAGCCGATGACTAGCCATCTGTTAGATTTGATAAACAGCCGAACAGAAGGCAATATTTCAAATTCAAACAAGCGTTGCATAGCGCATATGAACAAGTTTTCATAATACAGGATCACACGAGCAAGTTTACTGAAATATTACATCTTTCTCACACTCGTCCGCTACAAGACGGGCACCCTTCAGGACACCCTCATAGTACATCTCGGGGTGGCGATGCTCCTTGCCCTGCGGCGGCCCTTCCTTCACCAGCTTCACGGCGTCCATCTTGGCCCAGTGCACCTTCGCACGGGCAAAAGCCCGGCGTGCACCTTCGATGCAGACGGACCACTTGATGACCTCCAGCCGTGGGCAGGCATCCACAGGCTGCCTCACCAGGCCGAAGTAGCTGTTGGGAAGGGCGTCACCAGGCCACATCCGGACTATAAAGCCCTTCATGGCCTGTTCGGCCGCCTTGTGCAGCTCGACCAGCTGCTTTAGCTGGTCGCTCAGAGGCATCAGGTGTTCGGTCCCAGTATACTGAGACCAGAACAGCTTCTCCATTGAGCTTCCCTCCTCGGCCTGGTAAAACTGTGCGGCATCCGACACGCTATGGGGCAAATCTGCGAATGCTCCTGGAGAGCTCTGGATTCGGGTAAGTAACAAGTAATTTACTTTCACATGCTTGCTTTGCATATAGAATGCCTTACCCGCCGCTATCTTCTTCATCGCATCAATCTCCTGGAGAGCCTTTTGGGCTTTAGCCTTGGCACTCTTTGTACTCTCAAGGGCCGCGGCAAGCTCGGACTCTCACGTCTTCAAGTCAAGCTCCAACGCCTCATGCTTCGTCACGAGAGCGTGGAGCTCTTGCTGCACCTCGCCCACCCGTGCCTCTTGTTTCTCCCACTCGGTGCGCTCCTTGGCCGCTTTGTTTTCGGCCTCGGATAGCGCTTGCTTCAGGGTCGCCACCTCGGTTGTGGCCCCTAGCAAATTTACGATGATCCTGTCATTTTGCAATCGCATTCTTTTTATATATATCCATAGACTAGGTACTACTTACCTTTGTTCTCCTTGAGCTGCCTCTTGGCAAGGCTGAGCTTTTCCTTGGACCCTTCAAGGTCCTGCTTCAGTGCGGCGACCTCCGCAGTCAGTGCGCAGAGGCCAGCAGCGAAGCCTGCATACGCATATAGACATACTTATATTAGACTCCTGCGATATTGTTTGATCCTCTGTTCGTCTTTTCTTTGTGAACACCGAACAGAGCATCAAGGGCTATGTCTATGTGGTAATATTTTTCCTATATTTCAAATACTTACCTCAAAGCCTATTAGAAGGCTGGCACAGGCTTCAGTCAGTCCGCTCTTGGCGGACTGAACCTTCTGGATCACCACACTCATAATAGTGCGGTGCTCTTCGTCGATGGAAGCGCTGCGAAGCGCTCCCAGCAGATTGTCCGGTGCCTCTGGATGGACAGAGGTCACCGGCACAGGCGTCTTGACCCTTTTGGAAGGAGGCCGCCTGAATGAGTCCGGAACCACTGGAGGTTCCGGCACGGTGTTCGGCTGAAGGCCGAACTCGGAGCCCTCGAGGGCTTTACCCCCTCTACTCCTGGAGTCCGGAAGGTCGCCTTGAGGCGCCTCCGGGATTGTCTCCCCTCGACCCGGTGCCTCTTGCGACAATACCTCGGCATTGTCCGTAGGGCAAGGGGAGGTGGCGGTCGGAAGTGGATCGCTATCCATGTCCGACGAGTCCAAGGAGCTGCTCGATGAAGATGCGTCGATACGGGCCTGGGGCGGTCTGCATAATCATATTCGGCGTTCGGAGAAGCAGTGCGACAAAGGTATGCTATGAGTTACTCTGGTATCCGAATACTTACGACTTCGCCAGGGGCTTGGCCCTGAGCAGCCACTCGTCTTCGCCTTCGGCGGCGGTGGTGGAGTAGTCCGGAAGGAGGGTCCTCCCCTTCTTGGACCCTTCGGCTCCCCCGGTCGGGGCGGCCTTCCTTTTCTTGTCTCCCCCGACTGAAGGGGGAGCATCTTCATATTCCTCGTCGTCTTCGGGGGAGGAGTGCGTCGCGGAGTTATCAGACGATGAGTCCGATAAACCTGGCGTTGGGAACTCTTTCGGGTTCCCTTGGCCTTCTTGGTCTTCTCTGGCACCTTGTAAGGAGCCGGAGTCAGCATCTCCGCCAGGAGAGCGTCCATAGTGTCTTCAGGTAGAGGGGCCGGACAATTAATCTGCCCCGACGTCTCCACCCAGTCCTGTCAAAGGCATGGAGCTCAGACCCCGCACATGGTTAAGCTAGGGGAAATAAGTATCCTACCGGATGTATAGAACTCACGGAATGCGCTAGGTGCTTCGCGCTTAGCCCGCAGTCCTCGGTGAGAGAGGGAGGGACCTCGGCACCCTTCAACAGCACCCTCCAGACGTCCTTGTGCGTCGTGTCTAAGAGCTCGCTCGGAGTCTGGTGCTGGGTCGGGTCGAACTCCCACAAGTTGAAATCCCGTTGTTGACACGGGAGGATCCGGTGGATGAGCATGACCTGGACTATGTTGACAAGCTTGAGCTTCTTGCTTGCCATATTCCGGATACATTTCTGGAGTCCGTCCAGCTCCACCGATGAACCCCAGGATAGGCCCTTCTCTTTCCAGGAGGTGAGCCGCGTGGGGATTTCGGATCGAAACTTGGGGGCCACCACCCAGTTGGTGTCGCGCGGCTCGGTGATGGAGAACCACGCCGATTGCCACCCCTTTATAGTCTCCATGAAGGAGCCTTCAAGACATGTAACATTGGGCATCTTGCCCACCATGGCTCTGCCACATTCTGCTTGTTGGTCTCCCACCACCTTCGGTTTGATATTGAAGGTCTTCAGCCACAGGCCGAAGTGGGGCCGGATGCGGAGGAAATCCTCACACACGATGATGAACGCCGAAATGTTGAGGATGAAGTTCGGGGCCAGATCATGAAAGTCCAGCCCGTAGTAGAACATGAGACCGCGGACGAATGGATGGAGGGGAAACCCCAGTCCGCGGAGGAAGTGGTGGCGGAAGACTACCCTCTCGTGAGGTTTCGGGGTAGGAATAATCTGCCCCGCAGCGGGCAGTCGATGCGCGATATTCGCGGCTAAGTATCCGGCTCCGCGCAGCTTCTTGATGTGTCCCTCCGTAACGGAGGAAGCCATCCACTTGCCTCCCGCTCCAGACATGTTTGGAGAAGGTTGAGGAGAAGGATGTGGACTTGGGCGTTGGAGCTCGAGTGTGCGAGAATGGATGAGCAAGGAGGAAGAAGGCGTGGGTAGAAAAAGGATAAACCTTGTCCCTTTATAAGGGCGGTCGATACTATGCGCCCCCACTAGCCTGGTAAAACTCGCTTATCCCCCAAGCGCCGTAATTGATGGCGCGGTTGGGTTACCCACACCCGTATTGATGAGAATCCCGTAATAAGGGGGACACGATCTCTGCTTTGACAAGACGTGTCAAGAAACTGCCTCGCGTTATGTGCAGGGCTAGTTAAAGGAAACGGTTCGAATAATCACCGGGCCATGGCATAATGTCATGTTGCCGAAACGTGTCAGCAGATTAGATTTGTGGAAATATTATTCTCTCTACGGTGGTATGTGGAACTTATTTTGCAGGGTCGGACACTATCCTTTTATTCGAACTCTTCTGTGGTGTATCCGGAGGAGGAACCCGCCTTGCAATGCCGAAGACAACACTGCGCGCCGGACTCATCGTCATTGAAGCCTGCTTCAGGGGCTACCGAGGGAGTCCTGGATTAGGGGGTCTCCGGACAGCCGGACTATATCCTTTGGCCGGACTGTTGGACTATGAAGATACAAGATTGAAGAGTTCATCTCGTGTCCGGATGGAACTATACTTGGCGTGGAAGGCAAGCTAGACAATACGGATATGTATATCTCCTCCTTTGTAACCGACCTTGTGTAACCCTAGCCCCCTCCGGTGTCTATATAAACCGGAGGGTTTTAGTCCGTCGGACAACATACAATCATACCATAGGCTAGCTTCTAGGGTTTAGCCTCTCTGATCTCGTGGTAGATCAACTCTTGTAATACTCATATCATCAAGAATAAATCAAGCAGGACGTAGGGTTTTACCTCCATCAAGAGGGCCCGAACCTGGGTAAAACATTGTGTTCCCTGCCTCATGTTACCATCCGCCTTAGACGCACAGTTCGGGACCCCCTACCCGAGATCCGCCGGTTTTGACACCGACAGAGGCCCAACAACATCTACAAGAAGAAGGTTGTGTAGTAGACATCAAGCTCTTTTCTGGCGCCGTTGCCAGGGAGGTTAGCGCTTGAAGGTATATCTTTAGATCTTGCAATCAAATCTTTTAGTTTCTTGTTTTATCACTAGTTTAGTCTACAAAAGAAAATCATAAAAAAATGGAATTAAGGTTGCCTCATATACTTCATCTTTTTAATGTCTTTCGTGAAAATAAGGATTCCGATTATTGTGCCAAAATGTTAGAAGAAGAATGTATTAAAATGTTTGGCACTAAATCTTTAGATGATGAGCATGATTGCAATGTTGTTAGTATGAATTCTTTGAATACCCATGATGCTAATGATATGCAAAGCCACAAGCTTGGGGATGCTATGTTTGATGAAGATGATATTTTTTGTCCCCCAAGCTTTGATGAGCAAATTTATTTTGATGATAGCATGCCTCCTATTTATGATGATTATATTGATGAAAGTGGGTGTGGAAGAGTGTCAACTTTAGGAAGTAATGATCCCACTATTTTTGAGGGTGTTGAATCTTATTGTGATAATTATGAAAGTGGGTTTGGAGAGGTCATGACTTTAGTTAATGTTAATCCCACTATTTTGGAAGAGTGTCAACTTTGCATACATGTGGATCGTGTTAAGAATATGTTTTTTGATAGCTATACTGTTGAATTTGCTTATGATCCTACATGTAGTTATTATGAGGGAGGAACATATGCTTGTAGGAATTGCAATAATATCAAGTTTCCTCTCTATGTGTTGAAAATCTTGAAGATTTGCTTGTTTTACCTTCCTATGCAGCTTGATTCTTGTTCCCAAAAGTTGTTTGGTCAAAAAATCCCTATGCATAGGAAGTGGGTTATACTTAAAGTGCTAGTCATATTCTTCATGATGCTCTCTTTATGTTTGAATTCTTATCCTTTATGTGAGCATCATTGAACTCATCATGCCTAGCTAGGGGCGTTAAACGATAGCGCTTGTCGGGAGGCAACCCAATTTTATCTTTTGCTCTTTGCTTTTTGTTCCTGTTTAGTAATAAATAATTCATCTAGCTTATGTTATTATTGTGTTTATTATGTTTTAATTAGTGTTTGTTCTAAGTAAAGCCTTTAGGATCTTCTTGGGTGATTGCTGTTTGATCGTGCTGATAAAAACAGAAAGTATGTGCTCACAAAAATAATTTTCATTTTTTACCAGAGAGCGATAAAGTACCAATTCCAACTGCAGTAGATCAATAAACAAATTTCCCAGGACTTCCTAATTTCTCAGGATTTTTGGAGTTACAGAAGTATTCGAAACCTACAGAATGCTACAGACTGTTCTGTTTTTGACAGATTCTGTTTTCATTGTGTTGTTTGCTTATTTTGATGAATCTATGAGTAGTATCGGAGGGTATGAACCAGAGAGAAGTTGGAATACGGTAGATATTACACCAATATGAATTTAGAATGAGATCACAACAGTACCAAAAGTGGTGATTTATTTTCTTATACTAACGGAGCTTACGAGTTTTCTGTTAAGTTTTGTGTTGTGAAGTTTTCAAGTTTTGGGTAAAGATTTGATGGACTATGGAATAAGGAGTGGCAAGAGCCTAATCTTGGGGATGCCCAGGGCACTACAAGGTAATATTCAAGCACAACCAAGAGCCTAAGATTGGGGATGCTCCGGATGGCATCCCCTCTTTCGTCTTCGTTCATCGGTAACTTTACTTGGAGCTATATTTTTATTCACCACATGATATGTGTTTTGCTTGGAGTGTCATTTTATTTATTTTGTTTTGCTTGATGTTTGAATAAAATACCATGATCTAAAATTCTTAAATGTTATAGAGTCTTCACATAGTTGCATAATTATTCGACTACTCATTGATCTTCGCTTACATCTTTTGGAGTAGTTTGTTGTTTGCTCTAGTGCTTCACTTATATCTTTTTAGAGCACGACGGTGGTTTTATTTTGAAGAAATAGATGAACTATCATGCTTAACTTATATTATTTTGAGAGTCTTTAGAACAGAATGGTAATTTGCTTTGGTTATTAATTTAGTCCTAATATTTTGGGCATCCGAGATGGGTATAATAAAAACTTTCATATAGAGTGCATTGAATACTATGAGAAGTTTGATACTTGATAATTGTTTTGAGATATAAAGGTGGTAATGTTAGAGTCATGCTAGTTGGGTAATTTTTAAATTGAGAAATACTTGTGTTAAAGTTGGCAAGTCCCGTAGCATGCACGTATGGTAAACGTTGTGTGACAAATTTGAAGCATGGGGTGTTCTTTGAGTGCTTTCCTTATGAGTGGCGGTCGGGGACGAGCGATGGTCTTTTCCTACCAATCTATCCCGCTAGGGGCATGCGTAGTAGTACTTTGCTTCGAGGGCTAATAAACTTTTGCAATAAGTATATGAGTTCTTTATGACTAATGTGAGTCCATGGATCATACGCACTCTTACCTTTCCGCAATTTGCGAGCCTCTACGGTACCGTGCATTGCCCTTTCTCACCTTGAGAGTTGGTGCAAACTTCGCCGGTGCATCCAAACCCCGTGATATGATATGCTCTATCACACATAAGCCTCCTTATATCTTCCTCAAAACAGCCACCATACCTACCTATTATGGCATTTCCATAGCCATTCTGAGATATATTGCCATGCAACTTTCCACCATCCCGTTTATGATGACACGCTCCATCATTGTCATATTGCTTTGCATGATCATGTAGTTGACATCGTATTTGTGGCAAAGACACTTTCATAATTCTTTCATACATGTCGCTCTTGATTCATTGCATATCCCGGTACACCGACGGAGGCATTCACATAGAGTCATATTTTTGTTCTAGTATCGAGTTGTAACATTGAGTTATGAGTAAACAAAAGTGTGATGATCATCACTACTAGAGCATTGTACCATGTGAGGAAAGTGAAATAAATAAAAAAAAGAGGGCAAAGAAGGCCAAATAAAAGAAGAGAGGCCAAAGAAGCCCAAACAAAAAAATGAGAGAAAAAGAGAGAAGGGACAATGTTACTATCCTTTTTCCACACTTGTGCTTCAAAATAGCACCATGGTCCTCATGATAGAGAGTTTCTTATTTTGTCACTTGCATATACTAGTGGGAATTTATCATTATAGAACTTGGCTTGTATATTCCAATGACAGGCTTCCTCAAAATGCCATGGGTCTTCATGAGCAACCAAGTTGGATGCACACCCGCTTAGTTTCTTTTGATGAGCTTTCATACACTTATAACTCTAGTCCATCCGTTGCATGGTAATCCCTACTCCTCGCATTGACATCAATTGATGGGCATCTCCATAGCCCATTGATTAGCTGCGTCAATGTAAGACTTTCTCCTTTTTGTCTTCTCACATAACTCCCATCATCATATGCTATTCCACCTATAGTGCTATATTCATGGCTTGCGCTCATGTATTGCGTAAGGGTTGAAAAGGCTGAAGCGCGTTAGAAAGTATGAACCAATTGCTTGGCTTGTCATCGGGATTATGCATGATGGGAGCATTTTGTCTATGAAGCATGGCCAAACTATATGATTTTGTAGGGACGAGCTTTCTTTGGCGATGTTATTTTGAGAAGACACAATTGCTTGGTTAGTATGCTTGAAGTATTACTATTTTTATGTCAATATTAAACTTTTATCTTGAATCTTAAAGATCTGAATATTCTTACCACAATAGAGAAGATTACATTGATGAATATGTTAGGTAGCATTCCACATCAAAAATTCTGTTTTTATCATTTACCTACTCAAGGACGAGCAGGAATTAAGCTTGGGGATGTGAAAGTGCAACTATCCCTAGGTGGTTTTGGTAATTCATAACAACATATAGCTCATTGAGCTAATGCTATTCCAAGATGATTATTTCAGGAAAGCTCAATGATTGGCATGGCATGGATGTGAAAGTGGAACCCTCAAAATGCTAAGGACAAAGGATTGGCTCAAGCTCAAAAGCTCAAGCAACACCCCCTAATCCAGGACTCTCTCAGGCTCCGACTATGAGGATGAGCTGGATGATTTGGAGCAGCCCAATTTTGTCGCTGTTCGCACCTCCGCACCCAAGCCGGGTACTCATCGTCCCACCTTCAAGCCTCCTCCTCCTCCGGTGCAAGCTCACGGTGATGCTCGTCATATCTCTCTTGAACCTCCTTTACTCTTCACCTGCCACGCTAAGCGGTTCAATGAGGTTCCCGTTGCTTCCTATCTTAAGTTGCGTCGTGATGTTGATCAATTTACGGTTGCTTGTGACTCTCAGGACAAACGTTTTCGCACTAATGTCCAAGCTGACATTTTTACCACTGCCATCATTCCTATGGGTCTTTCTCTGCATTTGTGCATTGATTTAGAGCATATTCATACTCATCCGGAGAAATATTCCGGGGCTATTGAGCTCATTGAGTCGTCCAATCTTGCTGCTCCATTTGCATTTCAACATGACTTTAACCAAGCCGCCATTCATCAATTCTATGCCACATGTTTCTTCGGTCCCAATAACACTATTACTTGGATGACCTCGGACACAAAGTTCTCGGCTTCCTATTCTCAGTTTGTTGCTTCCCTTGGTTTTCCTGACACCGGGTTCAAAATCCACAATGATGACCCCGAACATAGACCCAAGGGCACCGATGTATGTGTTGATCTTATCAAACCCATACCAGACCTGACTAATGAGGAGAAACATAAGGGCTTTAACCAAGTCTCCATTTGGCGTGCTCCTTTCTTCATTATCTATCAATGTTTCATTCGCACCATTTATCCTAAGATGGGTGACAAGGGCTCTTGGAGTAGCTACTGCATCGATCTCATGCATCGCCTCTATGCGTCTCCGAAAGGGAAGATCAATGTGCCTCATTTTCTATGGCATGAGATTCACCTCGCTTCTCTCTAGCACAACTGGGCCTTTCCTCGTGCTCCCTTTCTTTAGGCATTTATCGAAAGCGTGGCTCCATTTCCTATTGTCCGCACTCATTTGCATGAGCGATGGGTCATTCCCGCACACATGGCCGATGACTATGTTCCCAAGGATTCTTCCTCTTCTGCTCATCCGCGCCGAACTGTTGCTAGTACTCCTCGTCCTGCTCCCTCCGGATCTGCACCCTTTGGTTGCATTGCTCGCTTTCTTGGGAAGGCCCACTTTGCCTTGATGAAGGCTGTTACCTTTAACTGCTCCCAAAATCACGATGTTGTCACGCGCCTTATCACCTCCAAAAATGCTCTAAAGGCTCGTCTGAGAGATTCCGGAGTGTTCGATGTGAGTGATGACGACAATTTTCCTGATGAGCCCCCTTTTGACTTTGGCTTTCCTTAGGGTCCTGAGTGGTCTCACTTCTTTGACGAGGCTGGTGGTAGTGGTGCTCATGATGATGATGATGATGATGATGAGGCTGGGTTTTGATGATGATGATGATGATGTTCTGGTTTCTCCTCTTGGCCCCATTCTGGGTACTTGTTGCCATGGGGGGGGGTAGTAGTATCCATTGAGTATTGTAATATGTGATATTAACTTGTATTGCACTATGATATGTATCGTACCATGAACCTTGTTATGATCATTGTTACTTTAGGTTCTATGATGTGAGTGATTAATCTATTTGAATGTTATCATGTGCAACTTGAGATTTGAATGTGTTGGTACCACCCTGAGGGGGAGCTCCTCTCTCATGCTTATTTTTCTTTGTGCACATTGTTAAGAGGAGCTCCACAACAAATCTCTTTGATACTCAAAGTTTTTATTTTAAGAAGTACATGTATGTTGTCATCAACTACCAAAAAGGGGGAGATTGAAAGTGCAATCATGCCCTTAATCTTATTTTGATGTTGATGACAACATGCATGTATGGGACTAATCATGTTTATCAAGTATATCTCAGGATTATGTCTCAAGGCCGTGTGTGGATCATGATAAAGACAAATGCATATAACTCAAGATTGGAGATACAAGACAATAGCGTTGGCTTTGTTTACGGTTTGTTCTTGAGTATAGGGATCCCGCACTATTAAGAGGGGATCGATGGATCTAGTGAAAGATTTGCTCAAAACCCACAACTCCATTTTTCACCGGATGTCCGGTACGTTATGGACGATCCATTTCAGCTGTCCGGACGTCCGGCTCTCGTCGGTCGTCCGGTGTTTCTTCACAGAACAATATTCACGGATGTCCGAGCTTCTCCGGACGTCGGTCCACGGACGTCCGTTTTCCTCCGGACGTCCGACACTTACTCAACAGAACAGATTTCACGGATATCCGGTCTTCTACGGACGTGTCGGTCACCGGACGACCGAAAACGGTCTGGACGTCCGTTAGTTGTATGCTGATTCGTGGCTTTGTGATTCTCCAGCGACCAGACGACCGATGTCTATCGGACGTCTGGACCTATCTGTGCCACCGGACGTCCGGTCCTGTCCGGACGTCTGACGCCTCCTGTGCACTTGAGTTGCTCAAACGGTTACTTTTCTACCTCCACTATATATAGCCTTCTCCCCCACGGGATAAGGTTGACCATTCACTTTGAGCTTGCTAAGAACACATTTCACTCACTCTCTCACTCTTCCACACCAAATCTTAGATCCCCAAGGGATTTGAGAGCACTTGAGATAAGTTGTTCGATCAAGTGATAGATCCACTCCTTCCCCACCTTTGCACCAAAGGAATTTGTGATTTGAGCAAGTCTTGAGCTTTTTCTCCATCGTCATTGTTACTCTTGGAGGTTGGAGACTCCTAGGCGGTAGGAGTCATTCGGAGAGGAATCAACCATTGTGATTACCCCCGGAAAGTTTGGGAGTGTTCGGAGACCACCACAAGGTCTACCACTAGTGGTGAGAAACGCCTTCGTGGTGTTGTCTCAAAGGGAGAATAGGGTGAGCCTTCGTGGCGTTGGTGTGCCTTCGTGGTAACATCCACCTCTCTAACGGTGACGTAGCTTCCCTCCAAGGAAGTGAACATCGGCATACATCCTCGTCTCCGGAGTTGCGGTTATTCCTAACCCTAACTCTCTACTTGTGGTTACTTGTCTCTTAGTACTTACTCCCTCCGTTCAGAATTACTTGTCTCGGAAATGGATGTATCTAGAACTAAAATACATCTAGATACATTCATTTCTGCGACAAGTAATTCCGAACGGAGGGAGTACTTGTATCATATTGTGCTTGCTTACTTACATACTTGTGCTACTTGTTTATCCTGCTTAGCTCTTAGTACTACACTTGCAATTGTTAGGCTTATCTTCATATCCGCATTATTTCCTAAAATTGCTAAGTAATAATTAAAATTTGTAATTGTACATATTCACCCCCCTCTAGGTCCATCTCGATCCTTTCACTACTAGATTGATATTTCTTGCAACAGGAGAAGTGCTTAGCTTTGGGTTCAATCTTGCGGTGTTCGATCCCAGTGACAGAAAGGGAAACGACACACATTGTATTGTTGCCATCGAGGATAAAAAGATGGGGTTTATATCATATTGCTTGACTTTATTGATAACCCACAAGTATAGGGGATCGCAACAGTTTTCGATAAGTAAGAGTGTCGAACCCAACGAGGAGCTAAAGGTAGAACAAATATTCCCTCAAGTTCTATCGACCACCGATACAACTCTACGCACGCTTGACGTTCGCTTTACCTAGAACAAGTATGAAACTAGAAGTACTTTGTAGGTGTTGTTGGATAGGTTTGCAAGATAATAAAGATTACGTAAATGAAAAGTAGGGGCTGTTTAGATAAAAGAAACAATAAAGTAAATATAGCGAGTGTGGAAAAGTGGTGGTAGGAGTTGCGAAATTGCCCCTAAGCAATTGACTACTTTACTAGACCGATAGCAAGTATTATGTGGGAGAGGCCACTGCTAGCATGTCATCCCTTACTTGGAATTCTATGCACTTATGATTGGAACTATTAGCAAGCATCCGCAACTACTAATGTTCATTAAGGTAAAACCCAACCATAGCATTAAGATATATTGGTCCCCCTTCAATCCCGTATGCATCAATTTCTATGCTAGGTTGAAGCTTCTATCACTCTTGCCCTCCAATACATAGTCCTATCAACATACAACTAACCCTATGGTGTGATCCACGCGCGCGCTCATATGATGGGCACCAAAGGATAGCAACATAACCACAAGCAAATTAAATCAATCATAGCAATTCATCAACCACCGATAGGACAACGAAAATCTACTCAGACATCATAGGATGGCAACACATCATTGGATAATAATATGAAGCATAAAGCACCATGTTCAAGTAGAGGGTACAGCGGGTTGCGGAGAGTGGACCGCTGTAGATAGAGGGGGGAAGGTGATGGAGATGTTGGTGAAGATGGCGGAGGTGTTGGTGTAGATCGCGGTGATGATGATGGCCCCCGGTGGCTCCGGTGCCACCGGAAGCGAGGGGGAGAGAGCCCCCCTCCTTCTTCTTCTTCCTTGACCTTCTCCCTAGATGGGAGAAGGGTTTCCCCTCTGGTCCATGGCCTCCATGGCACGGGAGGGGCGAGAGCCCCTCCGAGATTGGATCTGTCTCTCTGTCTCTCTCTGTTTCTGCGTTCTCAGATTCTTCCCTTTCACCGTTTCTTATATTCCCGGAGATCCGTAACTCCGATTGGGCTGAAATTTTGACACGATCTCTATCCGGAAATTAGCTTTCTTGCGGCGAAAGAGACACCAACCGCCTTAGGGGTGGCCACGAGGGTCAGGGGCGCGCCTGACACCCTGGGGAGCGCCCCCTACCTTCGTGGGCCCCTCGAGCATCGTCTCGCGTGGATTCTTCTTCCCAAAAATCATATATATTCCAAAAAAATCTCCGTCAGTTTTTATTCCGTTTGGACTCCGTTTGATATGGATATTCTGCGAAACAAAAAACATGCAACAAACAGGAACTGGCACTGGGCACTGGATCAATATGTTAGTCCCAAAAATAGTATAAAAAGTTGCCAAAAGTATATGAAAGTTGAATAATATTGGCATGGAACAATCAAAAATTATAGATACGACGGAGACGTATCAGCATCCCCAAGCTTAATTCCTGCTCGTCCTCGAGTAGGTAAATGATAAAAAAGATATTTTTGATGTGGAATGCTACCTAGCATAATCTTGATCACATATCTAATCATGGCATGAATATTAAGATACGAGTGATTCAAAGCAATAATCTATCCTTTGACATAAAAACAATAATACTTCAAGCATACCAACCAAGCAATTATGTCTTATTGAAATAACATAGCCAAAGAAAGCTCATCCCTACAAAATCATATAGTCTGGCTATGCTCCATCTTCACCACACAAAATATTCACATCATGCACAACCCCGATGACAAGCCAAGCAATTGTTTCATACTTTTGACGTTCTCAAACCTTTTCAACTTTCACGCAATACATGAGCGTGAGCCATGGACATAGCACTATAGGTGGAATAGAATATGATGATGGGGTTATGTGGAGAAGACAAAAAGGAGAAGATAGTCTCACATCAACTAGGCGTATCAATGGGCTATGGAGATGCCCATCAATAGATATCAATGTGAGTGAGTAGGGATTTGCCATGCAACGGATGCACTAGAGCTATAAAGTATATGAAAGCTCAAACTGAAAACTAAGTGGGTGGTGCATCAACTTGCTTGCTCATGAAGACCTAGGGCATTTGAGGAAGCCCATCATTGGAATATACAAGCCAAGTTCTATAATGAAAATTCCCACTAGTATATTGAAAGTGATAACTCAAGAGACTCTCTGTATGAAGAACATGGTGCTACTTTGAAGCACAAGTGTGGTAAAAGGATAGTAACATTGCCCCTTCTCTCTTTTCTCTCATTTTTTTTATTTTTTTTATTTTTTTGTAGGCCTCTTTGGCCTCTCTCTTTTTTTGGGGGGCTTCTTTGGCCACTTTTATTTTGATAACCTCACATGGGACAATGTTCTAATAATGATGATCATCACACTTTTATTTACTTACAACTCAATATTACAACTCGATATCTAGAACAAAGATATGACTCTATATGAATGCCTCCGGTGGTGTACCGGGATGTGCAATGATCTAGCATAGCAATGACATCAAAAAACGGACAAGCCATGAAAACATCATGCTAGCTATCTTACGATCATGCAAAGCAATATGACAATGAATGCTCAAGTCATGTATATGATGATGATGAAAGTTGCATGGCAATATACTCGGAATGGCTATGGAAATGCCATAATAGGTAGGTATGGTGGCTGTTTTGAGGAAGATATAAGGAGGTTTATGTGTGACAGAGCATATCATATCACGGGTTTGGATGCACCGGTGAAGTTTGCACCAACTCTCGAGGTGAGAAAGGGCAATGCACGGTACCGAAGAGGCTAGCAATGATGGAAGGGTGAGAGTGCGTATAATCCATGGACTCAACATTAGTCATAAAGAACTCACATACTTATTGCAAAAATCTATTAGTCATCAAACAAAGTACTACGCGCATGCTCCTAGGGGGATAGATTGGTAGGAAAAGACCATCGCTCGTCCCCGACCGCCACTCATAAGGAAGACAATCAATAAACACCTCATGCTCCGACTTCGTTACATAACGGTTCACCATACGTGCATGCTACGGGACTTGCAAACCTCAACACAAGTATTTCTCAATTTCACAATTACTCGACTAGCATGACTCTAATATCACCATCTTTATATCGCAAAACTATTGCAAGGAATCAAACATATCATATTCAGCGATCTACAAGTTTATGTAGGATTTTATGACTAACCATGTGAATGACCAGTTCCTGTCATCTCTCTAAATAGATATAAGTGAAGCAAGAGAGTTTAATTCTTTCTACAAAAGATATGCCCATGCTCTAACAAATATAAGTGAAGCAAAAGAGCATTCTACAAATGGCGGTTTTCTATGTAAAGAGAAACATGCAATCCAAACTTCAAAGGATATATGTGAAGCACATGATGCATTCTATAAAGCCATACTCAAAAGATATAAGTGAAGTGTAAAGAGCATTATATAAATCAACCAAGGACCATCTCATACCAGCATGGTGCATAAAAAATAAAAACCTAAATGCAAAAGACGCTCCAAGACTTGCACATATCGCATGAACGAAACGAATCCGAAAACATACCGATATTTGTTGAAGAAAGAGGGGATGCCTCCCCAGCATCCCCAAGCTTAGACACTTGAGTCTCCTTGAATATTTGCTTGGGGTGCCTCAGGCATCCCCAAGCTTGAGCTCTTGACTCTCTTCCTTCTTCTCACATCGAGACCTTCTCAATCATCGAACACTTCATCCACACAAAACTTCAACAGAAAACTCGGTAAGATCTGTTAGTATAATAAAGCAAATCACTACTCTAAGTACTGTTAAAAACCAATTCATATTTTGTTTTTGCATTGTGTCTACTGTAATATAACTTTTTCATGGCTTAATCCACTGATATAAATTGATAGGTTCATCAAAACAAGCAAACTATGCATCAAAAACAGAATCTGTCTAAAACAGAACAGTCTGTAGCAATCTGTATATTCACCATACTTCTGATACTTGAAAAATTCTACCAAAATTAGGAAAAATAAAAAATTTGTATAGGAAGACAGTGCAAAAATAATCAGAACCATTTGACGTTCCAGCTAAAAACGTAAAATCACGCACTACAGCCAAAGTTTCTGTCCTGCACCATACAAACCATCAAGCAAATGTAAACATCCTAAAGGCAAACCTTGGCACATTATTTTTATAATACAATGGAATTTTACAAGGGGATAATTATTTTTGTTGAAAATTTCTGTAATCAAGATTCACAAAGTTTCGTGAGCATGAACAAAGTTCAAGGAGCTCTCCCACTTCAACAGTGCTTGTCTTTCTCACTTTCACTTTCCTTTTTGAAAAGTTTTGGGTTCCCCTCTTTATTTTTGTTGTTTTTAAACTATATGAAAGCACTCAACAGAAATAAATGACTCTCTAAAACTTCCGGGTTGTCTCCCTGGCAGCGCTTTCTTTAAAGCCATTAAGCTAGGCATATAGTGCTCAAGTAGTGAATCCACCCGGATCCCAAGGTATATCAAAGCCAATTTTTAATTAACAATGATTTGTAATTTAGTAGTGAGAACAAAGCAACATATATCAAGCAATGACGAAGTCTAACTCTCTTCATATGCATCGGCATGTCATAAAAGAACAATTCATGCACACCTAGTAAAGGCCAATGCATAGTATTAACAGTTTCTTGCAATTTTATCATGTTGGAAACATAGAGAGGTGGAGATATAGTTCCTCTCTCATAATAATTGCAAGTAGGAGCAGCAAGCACATGCATATTATATTTATCTAAATCATCATGTGCAACGGTAAAAGGCAACCCATCAATATAATCCTTAATAAGTGCAAACTTCTCCGATATAGTATAATCGGGAGAGAATTCAAAAAGATAATAGGACTATCATGCGTGGGTGCAATATCAACAATTTCATGTTTAACATAAGGAACTATAGCAAGTTCATCTCCATAAGCATAATTCATATTGGCATCTTGGCCATAAGCATAGCAAGCATCATCAAAAAGGGATATTTCAAAAGAATCATAGGGATCATAACAGTCATCATAGCAATCATCCTTCGGTAAGCACGAAGGGGAATTAAACAATGTATGAGTTTAAGAGTTACTCTCATTAGAAGGTGGGCACGGGTGATCAATTCGCTCTTCCTCCTTTTGTTCTTCGCTCTCCTCCTCATCTTTTTCATCCAATGAGCTCACAGTGTCATCAACTTCTTCTTTCATAGATTCCTGCAAAATATTAGTCTCTTCTTGGACAGCAGAGACTTTCTTAATAAGTGCATTAATTTCATAATTGTATTCATAATTCTCATAGCAATATTTGAGGATAGCTAAATTTTCAGATCTATAACAAGCATCATCAATATCATCAAACTCTTTAAACATAGATTCAGTTTCATAAGCACCATAAAAGCAACAAATTCTTCTATTTGTTCCACATCATAGTAATCATATATACCTCTAGCATAAGAAGCCAAGGTTTCATTATCATTAAATTTGCATGAAAAGGGGAGGTGTGGAGAATTCATCCTAGAGCAACAAGTATAATCATATTCCGAGCATAGTTGTCTAGCATACCACTTCAATATATAAATTTGATCCCATAATAGTTTCCCTTTTTGAGTCAAGCGATAATCCCTAAAGTATTCACGTTGATCCAACGTTACTCCCATTACATAATTGAATGGGGTTTTCTTAGGATTATTAAAGTAGTACATAATATCTTTCACATAATGAGCATCGAGGGTTTTAGGAGGTTCCCCATCTCCATGAGTAGCAAGTACACCTAATGTTTTTGGTATTTCGTGTTCCATATCCATAACTAAAGATAAAGAACAACTAAGAACAGACAATAAAAATTACTTAGTGATAAAGCGAACAAGCACACACGAGAATATTCACCCCACGCTATTGCTCCCCAGCAACGGCGCCAGAAAAAGGTCTTGATAACCCACAAGTATAGGGGATCGCAGCAGTTTTCGATAAGTAAGAGTGTCGAACCCAACGAGGAGCTAAAGGTAGAACAAATATTCCCTCAAGTTCTATCGACCACCAATACAACTCTACGCACGCTTGACGTTCGCTTTACCTAGAACAAGTATGAAACTAGAAGTACTTTGTAGGTGTTGTTGGATAGGTTTGCAAGATAATAAAGATTACGTAAATGAAAAGTAGGGGCTGTTTAGATAAAAGAAACAATAAAGTAAATATAGCGAGTGTGGGAAAGTGGTGGTAGGAGTGCGAAATTGCCCCTAAGCAGTTGACTACTTTACTAGACCGATAGCAAGTATTATGTGGGAGAGACCACTGCTAGCATGTCATCCCTTACTTGGAATTCTATGCACTTATGTTTGGAACTATTAGCAAGCATCCGCAACTACTAATGTTCATTAAGGTAAAACCCAACCATAGCATTAAGATATATTGGTCCCCCTTCAATCCCGTATGCATCAATTTCTATGCTAGGTTGAAGCTTGTCACTCTTGCCCTCCAATACATAGTCCTATCAACATACAACTAACCCTATGGTGTGATCCACGCGCGCGCTCATATGATGGGCACCAAAGGACAACAACATAACCACAGGCAAATTAAATCAATCATAGCAATTCATCAACCACCGATAGGACAACAAAAATCTACTCAGACATCATAGGATGGCAACACATCATTGGATAATAATATGAAGCATAAAGCACCATGTTCAAGTAGAGGGTACAGCGGGTTGCGGGAGAGTGGACCGCTGTAGATAGAGGGGGGAAAGGTGATGGAGATGTTGGTGAAGATGGCGGAGGTGTTGGTGTAGATCGCAGTGATGATGATGGCCCCCGGTGGCGCTCTGGTGCCACCGGAAGCGAGGGGGGGAGAGCCCCCTCCTTCTTCTTCTTCTTCCTTGACCTTCTCCCTAGATGGGAGAAGGGTTTCCCCTCTGGTCCATGGCCTCCATGGCACGGGAGGGGCGAGAGCCCCTCCAAGATTAGATCTGTCTCTCTGTCTCTCTCTGGTTCTGCGTTCTCAGATTCGTCCCTTTCACCGTTTCTTATATTCCCGGAGATCTGTAACTCCGATTGGGCTGAAATTTTGACACGATCTCTATCCAGAAACTAGCTTTCTTGCAGCGAAAGAAGGACACCAACCGCCTTACGGGGTGGCCACGAGGGTCAGGGGCGCGCCTGACACCCTGGGGCGTGCCCCCCTACCTCGTGGGCCTCTCGAGCATCGTCTCGCGTGGATTATTCTTCCCAAAAATCATATATATTCCAAAAAAAAATCTCCGTCAGTTTTTATTCCGTTTGGACTCTATTTGATATGGATATTCTGCGAAACAAAAAACATGCAACAAACAGGAACTGGCACTGGGCACTGGATCAATATGTTAGTCCCAAAAATAGTATAAAAAGTTGCCAAAAGTATATGAAAGTTGAATAATATTGGCATGGAACAATCAAAAATTATAGATACGAGGGAGACGTATCATTTATCCCTCTACATCATGTCATCTTGCCTAATGTGTTACTCCGTTCTTATTAACTTAGTACTCTAGATGCATGCTGGATTGCGGTCAATGTGTGGAGTAATAATAGTAGATGCAGAATCGTTTTGGTCTACTTGTCACGGACGTGATGCCTATATTCATGATCATTGCCTTAGATATCATCATAACTATGCGCTTTTCTATCAATTGCTCGACAGTAATTTGTTCACCCACCGTAATACATGCTATCTTGAGAGAAGCCACTAGTGAAACCTATGGCCCCCGGGTCTACTTTACATCATATAAGTTTCCAATCTACAATTCTAGTTTACTATTTATTTTGCAACCTTTATTTTCCAATCTATACCATAAAAATACCAAAAATATTTATCCTATTATCTTTATCAGATCTCACTTTTGCAAGTGGCCGTGAAGGGATTGACAACCCCTTTATCGCGTTGGTTGCAAAGTTCTTGATTGTTTGTGCAGGTACTAGGTGACTTACGTGTAGTCTCCTACTGGATTGTGATAACCCACAAGTATAGGGGATTGCAACAGTTTTCGAGGGTAGAGTATTCAACCCAAATTTATTGATTCGACACAAGGGGAGCCAAAGAATATTCTCAAGTATTAACAGTTGAGTTTTCAATTCAACCACACCTAAAAGACTTAATATCTGCAACAAAGTATTTAGTAGCAAAGTAATAGGGAAGTAACGGTAACGGTGGCAAAAGTAATAGTATTGGTTTTGTAGTGATTGTAACAGTGGCAACAGAAAAGTAACTAAGCGAAGATCAATATATGAAAAGCTCGTAGGCAATGGATCAGTGATGGATAATTATGTCGGATGCGATTCCTCATGCAATAGTTATAACATAGGGTGACACAGAACTAGCTCTAGTTCATCAATGTAATGTAGGCATGTATTTCGAATATAGTCATACGTGCTTATGGAAAAGAACTTGCATGACATCTTTTGTCCTATCCTCCCGTGGCAGTGGGGTCCTATTGGAAACTAAGGGATATTAAGGCCTCCTTTTAATAGGGTACCGGACCAAAGCATTAACACTTAGTGAATACATGAACTCCTCAAACTAGAGGTCATCACCGGTAAGTATCCCGATTATTGTCACTTCGGGGTTAACGGATCATAACACATAATCGGTGACTATAGACTTGCAAGATAGGATCAAGAACTCACATATATTCATGGAAACATGATAGGTTCAGATCTGAAATCATGGCACTCGGGCCCTAGTGACAAGCAATAAGCATAGCAAAGTCATAGCAACATCAATCTCAGAACATAATGGATACTAGGGATCAAACCCTAACAAAACTAACTCGATTACATGATAAATATCATCCAACCCATCACCGTCCAGCAAGCCCACGATGGAATTACTCACGCACGGCAGTGAGCATCATGAAATTGGTGATGGAGGATTCCCCTCTCCGGAGCCCCGAACGGACTCCAGATCAGCCCTCCTGAGAGAGATTAGGGCTTGGCGGCGGCCCCGTATCATAAAACACGATGAACCCTTCTCTCTGATTTTTTTCTCCCCGAACGTGAATATATTGAGTTGGAGTTGAGGTCGGTGGAGCCTCAGGGGGTCCACAAGATAGGGGGGGCGCGCCCCTGGGGGGTGGGCGTGCCCCCACCCTCATGGACAGGGTGTGGGCCCCCTAACGTTGATTCTTTCGCCAGTATTTTTTATATATTCCAAAAATATTTTTCGTGAAGTTTCAGGTCATTCCGAGAACTTTCATTTCTGCACAAAAATAACACCATCACAATTCTGCTGAAAACAGCGTCAGTCCAGGTTAGTTCCATTCAAATCATGCAAGTTAGAGTCCAAAACAAGGTTAAAAGTGTTTGGAAAAGTAGATACGATTGATACGTCTCCGACGTATCTATAATTTTGGATTGTTCCATGCTATTATATTATCTGTTTTGGATGTTTATGGGCTTTATTAAACACTTTTAAATTATTTTTGGGACTAACCTATTAACCCAGAGCCCAGTGCCAGTTTCTGTTTTTTGCCTTGTTTCAGTGTTTCGCAGAAAAGGAATATCAAACGGAATCCAAACGGAATGAAACCTTCGGGATCGTGATTTTTGGAACGAACGTGATCCAAGAGACTTGGAGTTGAAGTCAAGGAAGCTTCAAGGTGGCCACAAGACAGGGAGGCGCGCCCCCACCCTCATGGGCCCCTCGTGGCTCCCCTGACCGACTTCTTTTGCCTATATATATCCATATACCCTAAAAACATCGGAGAGCAGAATAGATTGGGAGTTCCGCCGCTAGAAGCCTCCGTAGCCACCAAAAACCAATCTAGACCCGTTCTGGCACCCTGCCGGAGGGGGGGGATCCCTCTCCGGTGGCCATCTTCATCATCCGGACGCTCTCCATGACGATGAGGGAGTAGTCCACCCTCGGGGCTAAGGGTATATACCAGTAGCTATGTGTTTGTGCTCTCTCTCTCTCTCTCGTGTTCTTGAGATGGTACGATCTTGATGTATCGCAAGCTTTGCTATTATAGTTGGATCTTATGATGTTTCTCCCCTCTACTCTCTTGTAATGGATTGAGTTTTCCCTTTTAAGTAATCTTATCGGATTGAGTCTTTAAGGATTTGAGAACACTTCATGTATCATGTATGTCTTGCATGTGCTTATCTGTGGTGACAATGGGATATCACGTGATCCACTTGATGTATGTTTTGGTGATCAACTTGCGAGTTCCATCACCTCGTGAACTTATACATAGGGGTTGGCACACGTTTTTGTCTTGACTCTCAGATAGAAACTTTGGGGCACTCTTTGAAGTTCTTTGTGTTGGTTGAATAGATGAATCTAAGATTGTGTGATTCATATCGTATAATCATACCCACAGTTACTTGAGGTGACATTGGAGTATCTAGGTGACATTAGGGTTTTGATTGATTTGTGTCTTAAGATGTTATTCTAGTACGAACTCTATGATAGATCGAACGGAAAGAATAGCTTTGTGTTATTTTACTAGAGACTCTTGAATAGACCGATCAGAAAGGATAACTTTGAGGTGGTTTTGTACCCTCCCATAATCTTGTCGGCGTTCTGGGAATGGGGGTCCCCAGACTTGCCTGCCTGTGGCCTGCGGCGTGGCTCAAGGGGGGCCCCAGCACGGCCCATCTTCATCAACACAGACCCAAGACCCTCATGAGGGGCCAAGCCTCGCGGGGCGGACGACACGGAGCTTCCTCAGGCACGGCCTCACCAGGCTGGCTCGCGAGGAGGCGAAGAGATCAAGGCGGTGTACCTCACGAGGTGCCCGTGACGCAAGCCATGACGACCAAGGGCGCCAGCCCGCGCAGTGTCCTCCTTTCCCCTTTGGTGCAAAGGGGGCAAGCGCAGCCGCGGAGTACCGAGGCATCAGGAAAAGGTTGTCGTTTTGGTGCAACAAGACCAAGGCCAGGAGGACCGCAAGACGGAGGTCATCGTGGAGCCCAAGACGGCGTCACCACCAGAGCTTTGTGCAGGCGAGGACCAACTTTAGTCAGGATAAGTGTACTAGATGTTCCCCTTCAAAATGGCCAATTGTTGGCGCCCTTCCCGGTCAATATTTGGGAAGAGGCCCAGGGCCATTGCCTATAAATAGGACCAGCCACCCACAAGGATCAGGGTTCGGGTTCGAGGTAAAAGGAAGGTTAGAGACAGAGATCGAGGATCAAGGATCGGATCGAAATCAGAGAGAGAGAAGGGTGACTGAACTCCTCCTAGCAGTTCGTCCCCCCAGCAAAGAACAGACCCTCGCGAGGCTGTTCTTCCTTGTATTGTTCATCACCATCAGCCCAAGAGGCAATCCACCACACCACACACTGGAGTAGGGTATTACACCACAACGGTGGCCCGAACCAGTATAAACCCTGTGTCTCTTGTGTTGTTCTTTCCTTAGCTTAGATCTTAGCGCGGCAGAGGGGTGCAGGTAGGTAGGAGGCGGAATCTCCGCGCGCACCCCAGTGTTCGAACCTCAAGGGTCTGCCGGAACCCGAAATCCGACATTTGGCGCGCCAGGTAGGGGTGCGTCGGAATCCACCTTCTACCGCTTCGTGCCCCGTCGCGTCGTCATCACCATGTCCGGCGACCAGGCGGGCAACCCAGATCCATGGGCGGCATGGCCCGCCTGTGCAGAGCCGCTCGCCTCGGGCGACCCCGTGCCCCAGGCAGCTCGCGATCCGCAGGGCGCTGCGGGCCGCAGGCGACGCGGACAGGCTTCGACAGCTCTCACACCGCGGCAAGCGCGGTCGGCAGCAAGGGCCTCCAATCATGCCGCGACCACAACACCGTACACCCGCCGGGAACAGGCGAACTCGAGGGCCGCGCTCATGGTGGCCCGAGAGCTGCTGCAGTGCAGGCTGCTGGACGGCGGCCGCGACGTGCTGCTGGAGCGGGTGGCAGCGCTCCTGGGCTTCGCCGCCTCGGGGGCTCACCCCTTCTGCACCCAGCTCCCATCTCAAGCCCAGGGCGGCCCGCGCGGGGGCTCCGCGCGCGCCCGCGGGCTCCAAGGCTACTCCAATGCCAGCGAAGCTGTCGGCACCGGACCGGCGGCGGCGCTACCCCTGCTCCCGGTCCGTGAAGAAGAAGGACTCGACGCGACCCGTGGCCCTAGTGGACAGCCACGCTACCACCCCACGGTGGGCGCGTCAAGCAGAGCTGCGTGGCACGCGGAGCACTATGGCATGGCCTTCGGGATGACGGCGCCGGAAGAATATGTGCCCCTCATGATGGACCAAGGACACCCTTACCAAGGCGAACAAGGCTCGCTCCTCAGCTCGAGCTGGGGGGGATGAGGCGCCAGAAGCTGAGCCCTTCCAGGAGCCCCGGGACGGTCCCACTGGCCATGTTGGAGGCCACGATTATCGGGTACCGTTAATTCCTCAAGAGCAAGCATACGCTAATCATGGATCGCAGGAGATGCAGGTCGCCACAGCGAGCAGCAGCCCCGCTCCCACAGTCTCCTACCCCTCGAGAGGAGGGCACAGGGGACTGTAGGAGAGGGGCCGAGATCCGACATCACCACCGCGGCGTTCGGAGCAAGGCGTTCTCAGGAGGTAGGCCCTCTGCTGGGGAGGTGCCTCAGGGCCTGCCCCTGGTGGAGGACCCGTGGTCGTCGGGGGAACCGCTGGCGACCGCTCTACCCCATCGGCGGCGTCCTGGTTTCCGGTCGTCGTTGATGGCACTAGAGTATGGCGCAAGGTGGGCCCCTCGTCTGGCGATATGAAGCAAGGCCGGTTCCTGTGAAGAAGGCCCAGTGCCTGTGAAGCTCGCCGCCCGTGACACTCTCAGGTAATAATGAGTGGGGCTGTACACGCCCCGGAGTCTCAGGGGTGCCGGCCTCAGGCCCTGGGGCTCCCTCCCACGCCCAGTGGCAGCACTTAGCTCCGCGCTGGTGAGAAGACATCCAAGACTAGATTAGGTGCCGGACACGGCCTTTTGTCTGGTTTCGCTGCTTTTCCCTTTGGTTGTCGCTTTCCCCCCTGGATTCAAGTTGGATTCGAATTTGAGATTTGCGTGTGTTCGGGGAAGGGGTGCTTAGTCTCGTTCGAGCAATTCCTCGCGTTTTGGTTACCACTTCGCCTCAGCTGCCTCCCCTCGTGAGCCCCTCGCGAGCCGGGTCAGGCCCAGCCTGCGCGCAGCCCAGACTGCCGCCGCCGCATCCTCTCAGGAGGGTGTTCTACTGCAGGTCCTACGGATTCAATCAGGGGACACTCGGGACACCACAACCTCCCACAGGCTACCTCAGGGCCAGCACGGGACAAAGGTAAACTAGCCGACCAGCACGTCGCTTAAGCCAACCACTTGGCGCGGGCGCATGGGCAATGTAGCGTCTACTAATACGATGAACACAAGTTTTACATGAGGGGCTCCCCCTCCAAAATGCTCTCACAGCCATCAGGCCAAAACCTGAGTTCTATTCATGCAGGGTAAGGAAGCATGAATGATGCACAATCAGTCGGATAAATCCTCCAATGCGTCCTCAGGAGCACCACCCGAGCCGTTGTTGGCGTCACTGAACTCGCCATCACTGTCCACGTCGCCGCCAGCGGCGTCGGGGCCGTTCACCACGCCGCCCTCGTCGGCAGCCACGATCACGCTGTCGTTGTCTGAAGCGAAGGCCCTGATAAGAGCATCCACATTGTCTTCCACCCAGTGCGCCAGGTCATCTCGGACGGCCTGGGGGACTGGGGCGATGGCGGCGTCGAAATCGAAGTGGGGATCCATGTTCCGGAGATGGCTGAAGACGCGAGAAAAGGCGCGCCCAAGCAGGGCGCGGCTCCTCTCCTCCACCAACCTGTCAGCCCTGACCGACCGCGCCTCCAGCTGCATCACCACGTCGGTGAAGAACTGAAGATTGCTGGCGTAGTTGACTGCGTGCGGCTCACCAATAGCCGCCTCGCAGATGTTGCCCAAGGCTGTGTTGGCTCTCTCCCGGAGCGCGGTGAGCATGGGGCCGTGCTCATGCTCCAGGATCCGCCGCTGACGTATCTTGTCCGCATTCTGGCGCGCGACGGCCTCAGCCTCCTCCACCCGCTGGTGAAGAAGGAGCACCTTGGCCTGGGAGGTGGTTAGCTCACCTTGCAGCTTGGAAAGCATTGGCCCGCCGCGTCGCCTCCTCCAGCTTGGCCCTCAAGGCGGCAGTCCTGCCTTCAGCCTCGGCCCGGATCAACCCCAGCTACTCCTCGAACTCGTGCTCGAGGTTCAGACGCGCCATCGCCACCCGACGTCCGACCTCCTCCAGGACACGGGCTTCCTGTGCAGCGACATCATCCTCCGCCTGCGTCACCAAGCGCTCCCTCGTC
>NC_053027.1:93131523-93147055 GCF_003073215.2 Triticum urartu | reverse complement strand
ATACCAACACTCAGAGGAGCACTGGCCCGGGGGGGTTTAAATAAGATGACCCTCGGGCTCCGGAAACCCAAGGGAAAAGAGGCTAGGTGGCAAATGGTAAAACCAAGGTTGGGCATTGCTGGAAAAGCTTTAATCAAGGTGAACTATCAAGGGGTTCCCATTATAACCCAACCGCATAAGGAACGCAAAATCCGGGAACATAACACCGATATGACGGAAACTAGGGCGGCAAGAGTGGAACAAAACACTAGGCGAGAGGCCGAGCCTTCCACCCTTTACCAAGTATATAGATGCATTAAGATAACATGGCAATATAATGATATCCCAACAAGTAAATAAATGTTCCAACAAGGAATGGTCTCCAATCTTCACCAGCAACTAGCAACGCTATAAGTGGGGCTGAGCAAAGCGGTAACATAGCCAATCAATGGTTTGCTAGGACAATGGTGGGTTAGAGGTTTGACATGGAAATTTGGGAGGCTTCCAAGCAAGTGGTAGGCATCGTAGCAATGGCATAGCAAAAGAGCGAGCGACTAGCATAGCAAAGATAGTAGTGATTTCGAGGGTATGATCATCTTGCCTGCAAAGTTGTCAGAGTTGACTGGATCCTCGAAAGAAAACTCAACGGGCTCCTCGTTAGCGAACTCGTCTCTCGGCTCTACCCAAACAAGACAAACAAGCAAACGGAACAGAATCAACCATGTGCAAAGCTCAAACAATATGATGCAAGGATGGTATGCTATGCGGGATGCGATGCAGGATGCATATGCAAGATTTGACAAGGAATGCATGAACCTAGCCTCAACTTGGGAATCCAAGTGTGTCACTAGAAATATGAGATGAAATCGCTTGAAAATGATATAAAGAACGCCGGAATCGGAGTTACGGTTTGGAAATGGCAAGCGATTCAAATATGACCACGTTCTGCGATTTACAGCAAGTAGCCATCTAGATGCAACAAGATGAACATGCTACAACACTCAAAAATGGCATAAAAATACATGGCAGGGATCCATTCAAGATTCTTAACAAAAGTCTAGCATTTAGCTAAGGCCAATTCATCCATTAACAGGTTCAAACAAGTATGGCAAAAATGCATATGGTAAACATATCTCAGACTTAGTGAAATTAACACTTGTCTGGAATTTCAGATCAGGTAGCACTCTTCGGAGCATGAAAACTATATGCTACAGGACCTGAACATGGCAAGGTAAAGCATGGCATGAAGCTACTCAAAGAGCTTAACAAAAGTCCCTTAGCGACCTTGAGCTAAAAGGGATCAGAAAATACATTTGCAAGCATGTGAACATGGCTGAAAACAGATATCAAGTAGGCATGTTTACGAGCTCGATGCACTCACTACAGAGCAAGTCATGATAATCTAAGCATACATCCATCAAGAATGCACAAAATGCAAGCTAGACATGGCAAGAACAATATTATAGCATGCACGGATCAACCACAACATCATCAGCAAAATCGCTAACAAGTAGACAATCTGCCCAGATTCACGAAATAGCAAAAGTAGAGCTCGATTGACTCAAGCTGCGGTGCTCCATAATTGCAAATAAAGACATGGATGGATAGAGCACTACAATATTAACAAAAGATCCTTACTAATCATCCTCAAAAGTGGCACGGATCACTAGGAAACAACATGAACATATGGCCACATGAGATAAACAGCTCAAGGACTTGGTGGAAATGCTAAGTCCCTGAAATCAGCATTACCAAGTGTCTCACTTTGCAAGCTTGTGCTAGTCACCACACACATCACAAAAATACATGGGTTACACCTTTGGAATGATGGAAAAACCATTAACAAAACATATGTAGAGCTCATGGGCATATCATACACACAATAATCATGGAAAAAATGACAAATAGTTAAATGGAGCAGCAGATCAGACAATTATCTCAAGTAGCCCTATTCTAACAGCATTTCGGGCATCAAGATGAACTCAAATGAAAATGACGCAATGGAATGAAATAATGTACTCTACGAGACGAACATTTTGATATGCTATATGCTCAAAACAGAGCTACGGATGACGAGTTACGATGCGATGAACAAGAGCATATGAACTAGGGTTTCGGGCAAAAAGTCAACCGAGGCGATTTGGATCTGAGATCTGCACGGAAACCGATGCGCTCGTCGGAGTTCGTCGATCACCGGAGTTCGCGAGGGAGGCGGCCGGAGTTGGCGTGGAGGAGGCCGGCGACGAGGGGAGGAGGCGCGGGCCAGAGCCGACTGGCGACGGGTGGTGACGGTTGGCGCGGCGGGGCGGCGATGGTTCGCGCGGCGGCTCGGGGCCAGGTCGCCGGAGCTACGCCGGGCCGGTGGCGAATCTCGCCGGCGCGGGGAGGAGAGGCGCTGGCCTCGGGCGGAAGGGAGGCGAGGCGGCGGGGAGGCTCCCCAGGCGGCGGCGTGGGGCGCCCAGGCGCGGGGCGGCGGCGGTTCGGGCCTCGCGGGCCCGCGGCGGCAAAGGAGAGAGGAGGAGGGCCGCGTGGATGAGGTGGTGGCGCCTGGTTGGTGGAGATCGGCGGCGGGGTGACGTGTCGGGCGGCTATTGGCCAGAGTGAGGTGGCTGCGGGGCGGCGGACATGTACGGCGCAGCGTGGAGGTGCGTCTGGGCGCGAGGAGGAAGATGGCTAGGGTTTCATCCGCGAAAATTTCGAAGGGATCACATATATATAGGTAGAGGGAGCTAGGAGAGTCCAAATGAGGTGCGGTTTTCGGCCACGCGATTGTGATTGAACGACCGAGATGATGGAGGAGGTTAGGTGGGTTTTGGGCCAATTTGGAAGGGTGTTGGGCTGCAACACACACGAGGCCTTTTCGGTCCCTCGGTTAACCGTTGGAGTATCAAATGAAGTCCAAATGATACGAAACTTGGCAGGCGGTCTACGGGTAGTAAACCAAGGCCGCTTGGAAAGTCTCGGTCCAATCCGGAAATGTTTAATCCCCACACACGAAAGAAAAGTAGAAATGACCACCGGAGGAGAACAGAGCGCCAGAATGCGAAACGGACAACGGGGAAAATGCTCGAATACATGAGATTAACACGCATGCAAATGCAATGCACATGATGACATGATATGAGATGCATGACACGACAACAACACACAGAGACAAAAACCCGAACCCGAGAAAATAAAATAACTTAACGCCGGAAACGGCAAGAGTTGGAGTACATATTGGGAAAGTCATATCCGGGGTGTTACACTTATGTTGTCATTACGGTACGACCGATAAAGATCTTTATAGAGTATGTAGGAACCAATATGAGCATCCATGTTCCGCTGTTGGTTATTGACCGGAGAGGTGTCTCGGTCATGTCTACATAGTTCACGAACCCGTAGGGTCCCCATGCTTAACGTTCGATGACGATTTTGTATTATATGAGTTATGTGATTTGGTAACCGAATGTTATTCAGAGTCTCAGATGAGATCACAGACATGACGAGGAGTCTCGAAATGGTCGAGAGGTAAAGATTGATATATAGGACGATGGTATTCGGACACGAGAAGTGTTCCAGGGGTATCGGGTACATATCGGGTCACCGGAAGGGGTTCCGGGCGACCCCGCCAACTACATGGGCCTAATGGGCCAAGAGGGGGACAGACCAGCCCCTAAGGGGCTAGTGCGCCCCATGTAGGACGAAATAGTAGGGGAAGGAAAGAGGAGAAGAGAGAAAGGAAGGGGAGGGATTCAGGCTCCCCCTTCCTTCCCTCCTCCCTGATACGTCTCCACCGCATCTACTTTTCCAAACACTTTTGCCCTTGTTTTGGACTCTAACCTGCATGATTTGAATGGAACTAACCCGAACTAACGCTGATTTCAGCAGAATTGCCACGGTGTTATTTTTGTGCAGAAATAAAAGTTCTCGGAATGACCTGAAAATCAATGGATATTACTTTTGGAATATATAAAATATATTGGCGAAAGAATCTATGTCAAGGGGCCCACACCCTATCCATGAGGGTGGGGGCGCGCCCCTGCCTCGTGGCCCCCTGTTGCTCCACCGACCTCAACTCCAACACTATATATTCACGTTCGGGGAGAAAAAAATAGAGAGAAGGATTCATCGCGTTTTATGATACGGAGCCACCGCCAAGCCCTAATCTCTCTCGGGAGGGCTGATCTAGAGTCCGTTTGAGGCTCGGGAGAGGGGAATCCGTCGCCATCATCATCATAAACCTTCCTCCATCACCAATTTCATGATGCTCACCACCGTGCGTGAGTAATTCCATCATAGGGTTGCTGGACGGTGATGGGTTGGATGAGATTTATCATGTAATCGAGTTAGTTTTGTTAGGGTTTGATCCCTAGTATCCATTATGCTATGAGATTGATGTTACTATGACTTTGCTATGCTTAATGCTTGTCACTAGGGCCCGAGCGCCATGACTTCAGATCTGAACCTATTATGTTTCCATGAATATATGTGAGTTCTTGATCCTATCTTGCAAGTCTATAGTCACCTATTATGTGTTATGATACGTTAACCCTAACGTGACAATAATCGGGATACTTACCAGTGATAACCATAGTTTGAGAAGTTCATGTATTCACTAAGTGTTAATGCTTTGGTCCGGTACTCTTAGTTTCCAATAGGACCCCGCTGCCACAGGAGGGTAGGACAAAAGATGTCATGCAAGTTCTTTTCCATAAGCATGTATGACTATATTCTGAATACATGCCTACATTACATTGATGAACTGGAGCTAGTTCGGTGTCACCCTATGTTACAACTGTTGCATGACGAATCGCATCCGACATAATTACCCATAACCGATCCAATGCCTACGAGATTTTCACATATTGATCTTTGCTTAGTTACTTTTCCGTTGCTACTGTTACAATCACTAAAAAACCAATACTATTACTTTTGCCAGCGTTACCGTTACTTCCATACTATTTTGCTACTAAATACTTTGCTGCAGATCTTAAGTCTTTCAGGTGTGGTTGAATTGACAACTCAACTGTTAATACTTGAGAATATTCTTTGGCTCCCCTTGTGTCGAATGAATAAATTTGGGTTGAATACTCTACCCTCGAAAACTGTTGCGATCCCCTATACTTATGGGCTATCAAGACTATTTTCTGGTGCCGTTGCCGGTGAGCATAGCTCTATTCTTTGAGTCACTTGGGATTTATATTTGTTGATCACTATGAAGAACGTGAAAGATGGAAGAACCAAGATTTATCCCTCAACTACGAGGGGAGGTAAGGAACTGCCATCTAGCTCTGCACTTGATTCACCTTCTGTTATGAGTAAACTTGTGACACCTACTCCTGCTATTCATTCTGATATGTCGCATGTTATTGATGATGCCACTTCTGCTTTGCATGATACTTATGATGAAACTACTTCTCTGCTTGATAATATTGTGCCACTAGGTGAATTTCTTGATGAACAACTTGCTAGGGTTAGAGAGAATGAAATTATTGAAAGTGATAATATTGACGAAAGTGATGATGAAGATTCTCCCCTTAGATATGAATTGCCTGTTGTGCCTAAGGGTTATGTTATGGATGAAGAAACTGCTAGACACTTTTTAGCTTGCAATGATACATATGATCTTAAGAAACTGTTAGCTAAGCTGAAAGAAAAATCTTTGAATGCTAGAATTAAATATGACCCTGCTTTTGCTACTTCATCTATCTGTATCTCCGATACGGATTATGATTTCTTTGTCGACCCTGAGTTAATTACTTTGGTTGAATCTTATCCTTTCTATGGCTATGAATCTGAAACTGTTGTGGCACATCTTACTAAATTAAATGATATAGCCACCCTATTCACTAATGATGAGATTACTCGCTATTACTTTATCCTTAAGTTTTTTCCGTTCTCATTAAAGTGTGATGCTAAAATATGGTTTAATTCTCTTGATCCTGGTTGTGTGCATAGTCCCTAGGATATGATTTATTACTTCTCTACTAAATATTTCCCCGCTCATAAGAGACAAGCTGCCTTAAGGGAAATATATAATTTTGTGCAAATTGAAGAAGAGTCTCTCCCACAAGCTTGGGGGAGGCTTCTCCAATTACTTAATGCTTTGTCTGATCATCATCTCAAGAAAAATGAAATACTTGATATCTTTTATAATGGACTAACCGATGCTTCCACAGACCACCTGCATAGTTGTGCTGGTTGTGTTTTCAGGGAAAGAATTGTTGATCAAGCTGAATTGCTATTGAGTAATATGTTGAGTAATGAAAATGATTGGACACTTCCTAAACCAACTCCTAAGCCAACTCCGAAGAAAAGGGGTATTCTATTTCTCACTCCTGAAGATATGCAAGAGGCAAAGAAATCCATGAAAGAGAAAGGTATTAAAGCTGAAGATGTTAAGAATTTACCACCTATTGAAGAAATACATGGTCTTGATAACCGGACACAGGTAGTAAAGGTAAATTCTCTCTATAGATTTGATAAATGTGAAATCCTGTCTACTAAAATGGCTAGCCAATGCTTGGATGAGTTTGATGACTTTATGGTGATACGTCTCCGTCGTATCTATAATTTTTTACTGTTCCATGCCAATATTATACAACTTTCATATACTTTTGGCAACTTTTTATTCTATTTTTGGGGACTAACATATTGATCTAGTGCCCAGTGCCAGTTCCTGTTTGTTGCATGTTTTTTGTTTCGAAGTAAATCCATATCAAACGGAGTCCAAATGGGATAAAAACTGACGAAGATATTTTTTTTTGGAATATATGTGATTTTTGGGAAGAAAAAACAACGTGAGACGATGCCCGAGGGGACTACGAGGCAGGGGGCGCACCCTGGGCCCTCGTGGCCACCCCGTAAGGCAGTTGATGCCCTTCTTCCTCCGCAAGAAAGCTAATATCCGGATAGAGATCGTGCTAAAATTTCAGCCCAATTGGAGTTACGGATCTCCGGGAATATAAGAAACGGTGAAAGGGCAGAATCTGAGAACGCAGAAATGGAGAGAGACAGAGACAGATCCAATCTCGGAGGGGCTCTCGCCCCTCCCACGCAATGGAAACCATGGACCAGAGGGAAAACCCTTCTCCCATCTAGGGAGAAGGTCAAGGTAGAAGAAGAAGAAAGAGGGGCTCTCTCTCCCCCTCGCTTCGGGTGGCGCCAGAACGCCGCCGGGGGGCATCATCATCCCCGCAATCTACACCGACACCTCCTCCATCTTCACCAACATCTCCATCACCTTCCCCCCTCTATCTACAGCGGTCCACTCTCCCACAACCCGCTGTACCCTCTACATGAACATGGTGCTTTATGCTTCATATTATTATCCAATGATGTGTTGCCATCCTATCATGTCTGAGTAGATTTTCCTTGTCCTATCGGTCTAGTAAAGTAGTCAATTGCTTAGGGGAAATTTTGCAACTCGTACCACCACTTTTCCACACTTGCTATACTAAATTAATTGCTTCTTTACCTAAACAGCCCCTACTTTTTATTTACCTGCACTATATATTCTTGCAAACCTATCAAAAAACACCTACAAAGTACTTCTAATTTCATACTTGTTTTAGGTAAAGCGGACGTCAAGAGTGCGTAGAGTTGTATCGGTGGTCGATAGTACTTGAGGGAATATTTGTTCTACCTTTAGCTCCTAGTTGGGTTCGACACTCTTACTTATCGAAAGAGGCTACAATTGATCCCCTATACTTGTGGGTTATCAAGACCTTTTTCTGGCACCGTTGCCGGGGAGCAATAGCGTGGGGTGAATATTCTCGTGTGTACCTGTTTGCTTTATCACTAAGTAATTTTTTATTTTCTATTCTAAGTTGTTATCTATCTTTAGTTATGTATATGGAACATGAAATACCAAAAAAATTAGGTGTACCTGCTACTCATGGAAATGGGGAACCTCCTAAAACCCTCTATGCTGGTTATGTGAAAAATAGTATGTACTACTTTGATAATCCTGAGAAAACCCCATTCAATTATGTAATGGGAGACACGTTGGATCAACGTGAATACTTTAGGGATTATCGCTTGACTCAAAAGGGGAAACTATTATGGGATCAAATTCATATGTTGCATTGGTATGCTCGGGAACTATGCTTGAGATATGACTATACTTGTTGCTCTAGGATGAAGGCTCCACACCTTCCCTTTTCATGCAAATTTAATAATGATATAACCTTGGCTTCTTGTGCTAATGGTATATATGTTACTATGATGTGGAACAAATAGAAGAATTTGTTGCTTTTATGGGTGCTTATGAAATTGATTCTTTGTTTAAAGAGTGTGAAAATTTTGATGATTCAGTTTATAGACATGAAAATTTAGCTATCCTTAAATATTGCTATGAGAATTATGAATTCAATTCCGATATTGATGATTTTGTTGAGAGAGTCTCCGCTGTCTAAGAAGAGACTAATATTTTGCAGGAGTCTATGGAAGAAGAAATTGATGAAACTGTGAGCTCATTGGATGAAAAAGATGAGGAGGAGAGCGAAGAACAAAAGGAGGAAGAGCGGATTGATCACCCGTGCCCACCTTCTAATGAGAGTAACTCTTCAACTCATACATTGTTTAATTTCCCTTCGTGCTTACGAAGGATGATTGCTATGATGACTGTTATGATCCCATTGATTCTCTTGAAATATCCCTTTTTGATGATGCTTGCTATGCTTGTGGCCAAGATGCTATAGTTACTTATGTTAAACATGAAATTGTTGCTATTGCACCCACGCATGATAGTCCTATTATCTTTTTGAATTCTCCCGACTACACTATATCGGAGAAGTTTGCCCTTATTAAGGATTATATTGATGGGTTGCGTTTTACTTTACACATGATGATTTTGATAGATATAATATGCATGTGCTTGCTGCTCCTACTTGCAATTATTATGAGAGAGGAACTACATCTCTGCCTCTTATGTTTCCAACACAATAAAATTGCAAGAAACTGTTTATACTATGCATTGGCCTTTACTTTGTGTGCATGAATTGTTATTTTATGACATGCCGATGCATAGGAAGAGAGTTAGACTTCGCATTACATGATATATGTTACTTTGTGCTCACTACTAAATTACAAATCATTGTTAATTAAAATTGGCTTTGATATACCTTGGGATCCGGGTGGATCCATTACTTGAGCACTATATGCCTAGCTTAATGGCTTTAAAGAAAGCGCTGCCAGGGAGACAACCCGGAAGTTTTAGAGAGTCATTTATTTCTGTTGAGTGCTTTTATATAGTTTAAAAACAACAAAAATAAAGAGGGGAACCCAAAACTTTTTCAAAAAGGAAAGTGAAAGTGAGAGAGACAAGCATTGTTGAAGTGGGAGAGCTCCTTGAACTTTGTTCATGCTCACCTTTGTGAATCTTGATTACAGAAACTTTTCAACAAAAATAATTATCCCCTTGTACAATTCCATTGTATTATAAAAATAATGTGCCAAGGTTTGCCTTTAGGATGTTTAGATGCTTGTTGGTTTGTACGGTGCAGGACAGAAACTTTGGCTGTAGTGCGTTTTACATTTTTTACTGGAACGTCAAACGGTTCTGAAACTTTTTGCACTGTCTTTCTATACAAAGTTTATTTTTCCTAATTTTGGTAGAATTTTGGAGTACCATAGGTATGGTGAATGTTCAGATTATTACAGACTGTTCTGTTTTAGACAGATTCTGTTTTTGATGCATAGTTTGCTTGTTTTGATGAAACTATCGATTTATATCAGTGGATTAAGCCATGGAAAAGTTATATTACAGTAGCTACAATGCACAAAAATATGAATTGGTTTGCAACAGTACTTAGAGTAGTGATTTGCTTTATTATACTAACGGATCTTACCGAGCTTTCTTCTGGTTTTGTGAGTTTGTGTGGATGAAGGTTCGATTGGAAATATGAGCAATTTACCAAATGATTTTATTAACAGAAATATTAGATAAAGCATGACTAATATAGCCGCGATAAAGCAAGTCATGCAACCTGACGGAGAAAAGTAAATAGCATTTGCATATATGAACTTGAACTGAACACATCTAGGACAGACACTAGATCATGTTGCATATATGGAGTAGAACCTAACACATGTAGGGCAAGTACTAGTACGAGAAACTGTGGCAGGACATCTGACAGAAAGAAGAAGAACACATACGGGACAGCAGCAGAAGCACTGGACTTGGGGTCGACATCCTCTCCAGCCATGTCGTTGCTGAGGTAGTCGACGTCGGGGAAGAAGTCGTCGTCGGGGAAGTAGTCGTCGGAGTCCGTGATGAAGAAGCCAGTAGTCGCGCAGAGCACTCCCCAAAAACCTTATCACCCTTCTCCCGTACAGAACTCAAAAGGTGCGGTCTCGGAGGCCTACTGTCCCGACGTGCGGTGCACGCCGCAAGCCGGGATGAGGACAGCAGCAGCTCAGAGATGGAACCGATGGCGAGGAAGGAGTAGTTCTGGTGCGTCTCTCTGGGAGGAGCGACCTCCCTTTTATAGGCGCAAGAGAAGGAGGCGAGAGGGCAGCGACGGGAGGCGAAACGAAGAGACGGAGGCGAAGCGAACAGCCAGCAGCCGAAGGGCTGCACCGTTCGCATTCGAACTCCACTTTCGCAAAAATCTTTTCAGCTTCCGTGTGACCTTTCGTATACCCGTAGTGCGTGGCAAAAATTTAGATATCGGCTCGGCTCATTCCCGCAACCCCGCGCGCGGCGCGTCGTGACGAGGCGTGGCGTGGCGAGGCGGGGCGGAGGAGGAGCGCGCGTGGATATCCCTCTTGTTCTCATGCTCGTACAAGTGGGGAAAGAACCTCCCTTATAAGGAGGTCCAACTCCCACTAAACTAGCAATGTGGGACTAAACTTTAGTAGTATCCCTTGCCTTGCACAAATGGGCTAAGTGGGCCTCTAGGATTTATTAGGAATTTCTGAAATAGTTATTGGGCCAAAATAGACTAAATTCCAGCAATCCCCCACCAGATCCCAGAGGCACACAATTTGCCTTTGGTTCCAAAACACTGTTTTATATACCGGTACTGCAGTGGAGACTGTTAAGTTGAACTTCCACCTAGAACTCTATGCTACACTAGTAAGCAACTTGAACAGTGGACTGGGCCTTGAACTGCAAGTTTTCTGCGAATCTAGCTTCACATAAAGCCTTGACCGATACGTGGCTACCGTGGGTCTTCCCCGCGGGTGGAGCTTATGCGTCATACTCCGTGACCTTTCATGAGTTTACTAGAGAGAACCCTACTCTCATAGATTGCGACGTTTGACAATCAGACTCATATAGGTGTGTTCTTCAAAAGATGTTCTGCAGGATAACATCTCTGCTTAAATAAGCCACTTAGAACACATTAAGATATACATCAACCTGCCATGCAGATTAGGAGAGTATTGCATCTTCATGGAGTGGTATTGTGAATAGTAAGGATACTCTCCTCTCAGTTGACCAACAGCTTGTCTTCCACATCTAATTCACGGGATCTCCGATCACAAAGAATAGGTTACCACTGTGAACAACTCATATTGTGGGTCTCATACCCATCTCCCTCGATGCATTATCTATCACATTACGTGATAGACCCTTAGTAAAAGGATCTGCCAGATTTTTAGACGTTTGGATATAATCCAATGCAATAAACTCCGGAGTTTTTCATTTTCCTGACAGACTTTAACCTTCTCTGAACGTGTCTTGATGACTTCATGTTATCCTTTGAGCTGCTCACTTTCGTGATCACAGTTTGATTGTCGCAGTTCATAAGGATACCCGGTACAGGTTTCTCAACAACCGGCAAGTCATTCAAGAGCCGACGAAGCCAATCTGCTTCGAACCGTAGCTGTATCTAGTGCTGTGAGTTCTGCTTCCATTGTTGACCTCGTTAAGATGGTCTGCTTGCAAGACTTCCAAGAAACAGCGCCACCTCCATGAGTGAATACATAACCGCTCGTGGCCTTTATCTCATCAGCATCTGAGATCCAGTTTGAGTCACTATACCCTTCAAGCACCTTTGGGTGCCCGGTGTAGTGAATTCCATAATTCGTAGTGCCTTTCAAATAACGCAAAACTCTCTCTAGAGCTTTCCAATGCACATCTCCTGGTTTTGAGACAAACCGACTCAGTTTGCTAACAGCAAAAGAGATGTCAGGTCTTGTAGCACTGCTAAGTACATAAGCGAGCCAATAATCTAAGAATATCAATTGGTCTCTAGCAATTCTTCGATTCTTTCGAAGTAACACACTGCATCATATGGTGTTGGAGAGGGCTTGCAGTCACTATAGCCAAAGCGACTCAAGATCTTTTCCACATAGTGAGATTGAAGCAATGTAATCCCACCATCATCGTCTCTCAACAACTTGATGTTCAGAATGACATCAGCCACTCCTAAATCCTTCATCTCAAAACAGCAAGATAGGAAATCCTTGACCTCCTTAATAACATTCAGATTTGTTCCGAAAATATGTATGTCTCAAAACAGCAAGATAATCTGACCTCCTTAATAACATTCAGATTTGTTCCGAAAAATCAGTATGTCATCAACATACAAGCAAAGGATAACTCCCTCGCCCCCACCATGGCGATAGTACACACATTTGTCTCATTTACAACAAAGCAGCTGTTAAAGTTCTTTCAAACTTCTCATGCCACTGTTTAGGTGCTTGCTTGAGTCCATACAAAGACTTCAGCAACTTGCACACTTTTCCTTCCTGACCATCTAGTACAAACCCATCTGGTTGTTCCATATAAATTTCCTCGTCCAACTCTCCATTTAGGAAAGCAGTCTTAACATCCATTTGATGAACGAGAAGACCATGCGAGGCAGCTAGTGAAAGTAGAACTCGAATAGTGGTCAGTCGAGCCACAGGTGAGTAAGTATCAAAGAAGTCTTCACCTTCCTTTTGGGTATAACCCTTAGCCACGAGCCGAGCCTTGTACTTTTCAATAGTACCATCAGGCCTAAGCTTCTTCTTGAATACCCATTTGCATCCTATAGGTTTGCACCCATAAGGACGATCAGTTATCTCCCAAGTTTCATTCGCCAAGATGGAATCCATCTCGCTACGAACCGCTTCCTTCCAGTAGTCAGCATCTTCAGATGCATAGGCCTCTGAAATAGAACTGGGAGTGTCATCTATGAGGTACACAAGAAAATCATCACCAAAGGACTTTGCAGTCCTCTGTCTCTTGCTCCTAATAGGAACTTCATTGTTCTCCTCCACAGGACTTTCAAGTGTTCCATCGAAATTGTAGGTTCGGTAATTGTAACTGGTTCCTGATTCGATGAACTAGGCATCTCCTGATTAGATGAGGTAGCCATATCCTTCATGGGAAAGATATCTTCAAAGAAAGTCGCATCATTCGACTCCATGATCGTACCGACATGCATGTCAGGTACCTCAGATTTTACAACCAAGAATCTATAGCCAATGCTATGAAAAGCATATCCCAGGAAAACACAATCCACAGTCTTTGGTCCAAGCTTCCGCTTCTTTGGAATTGGAACATTGACTTTCGCCAAACAACCCCATGTTCGCAGATAAGAGAGTTTTAACCTTTTCTTCTCCCATTCCTCGAATGGAGTTATCTCTTTGTTCTTTGTGGGGACTCGGTTCAGGACATGACATGCTGTCAATATCGCCTCCCCCCACCATGCCTTGGAGAGACCCGAAGTGTCTAACATGGCGTTAACCAAATCAGTTAGAGTACGGTTCTTTCTTTCGGCCACCCCATTTGACTGAGGTGAATAGGGAGGAGTCCTCTCATGGATTATACCATGTTCCGCACAAAAAGCATCAATTCATTGGAAAAATACTCTCCACCACGGTCGGACCTAAGCCTCTTGATTTTTCGATCAAGTTGGTTTTCCACTTCAGCTTTATAGATCTTGAAAAAGTTCAAAGCCTCATCCTTAGATTTCAGAAGATACACACGGCAGTATCTAGTGGAGTTCATTCAATTAACGTCATGAAATATTTCTTTCCACCTTTTGTCAACACACCATTCATTTCACATAGATCTGAATGTATGAGCTCTAGTGGTGCAAGATTTCTGTTTCCGCAGTCATGTGAGACTTACGAGGTTGCTTAGCTTGCACACACACTTGACACTTAGATCCCTTGACAGTGGTGAAACTAGGGATTAAGTTCAACTTCGCTAGTCGCGACATGCAACCAAAGTTAACATGACAAAGACGTGAATGCCACACATTGGATTCACTATTGTTGCAAATATGATTAACAACTTTATTGCAAACGTCTGATAAGGATAAACGAAACAGACCTCCTGACTCATAGCCTTTACCAACAAAGGTTCCATACTTGGATATTACAAATTTATTCGACTCAAAGACAAGCTTGTAGCCATCTCTACACAGAAGAGATCCGCTAACAAGATTTTTATTGACGGAGGGGACATAATGCACGTTCTTCAGGCACCCTTCACCCAGATCTTCCCCGAAGTAAACTTCAGATCGACCGTGCCAACACCACGAACAGAAGCACTTGAACCGTTGCCCATCAGCACGGTTGAAGTCCCTGCGGTCTGATAAGACGAAAACATGGAAATATCACCGCATACATGCACATTAGCACCCGTGTCAATCAACCAGTCAGGAGAATGACATACTGAAAGAATAGTGGGAAATATACCATACCCAGCATCCTTCATGTCAGTGTCTCCAATGACAACATTAGCGGTCTTGCCGCCTTTCCCAGGATGACGCTTGTCATAGCGATTAGGGCAACTAGGAGCCCAATGATCAGGATCCCCACACACATGACAACACCTTTCTTCTTGTCATTCTTCTTCTTGAAGTTCGTGTGTTGCACAGACCTTGTTCTTCCCATCAAACTTTGCTTTACCATCAAACTTGCCCTTGTTCTTGAACTTGTGGGGCTGGAAGTCTTCTTCTGTACCACTCTTGCACAGCATTGGCACTAGATCCTCCCTCAATACCTCGAGCACGTGTGTCCTTTGCTCTCGCCTTTTCTTCCACATCAAGAGTGCCAATGAGATCCGGGACGGAAAACTCCTGCCTCTTATGCTTCAGCAAGGTAGCAAAGTTCCTCCATGAAGGAGGAAGCTTAGTGATGATACCTCCGGCAACAAACTTGTCCGGTAGCATACAACTGAAGTGCTCAAGTTCTCTAGCAAATGACTGTATCTCATGAGCTTGCTCAACCACGGAGCGCTCTTCAGTCATCCTGTAATCATAGAATTGCTCCATGATGTACAGCTCAGTGCCAGCATCCGAGACCCCAAACTTGGCCTCGAGTGCATCCCACATATCTTTTCCATTATCAATTGACGCATAAGCATCAACTATGTTCTCACCAAGAACACTCAAGAGAGCAGCCTTAAACAGAGTATCCATTTTCTGAAAAGCTTGTGCCTGTTGAGCATCAAGCTCTCCTTCAGTTTGCCGAGAGTGGCGTCATAGCAACTCATGGTTTGAAACCATAAGACTGCTCTCACGCGCCACCTCTTATAGTGGATACCCTCAAACCGATGCGGCTATATCTCCCACGTGTCGAGAGCACGACTTAGAGGCATAACCGCATTGAAAGCAATGTCGCAAGT